>NC_081418.1:52648166-52815019 GCF_949786415.1 Peromyscus eremicus
TCTCTTGCTCTTTTATTCTCATTTCCTCCTTTTCTTGCCTTTATTCCTTTGAATTACATTTTAAATATGTATTTATTCTTTGAGAATTTCATACATGCATATAATGTATTTTGATCATTTCTATCCCTAATAATAGTACATTATGTTTTCTGAATTTAATTTTATGATTTTTCGTGGTTTATTATTTGAATGTAACTATCCTTCTATTATGGATGAACAAAAACATGAATGATTTATTGAAAATGGTCCTATAGATCATACATATTTTAATTTTACCATACATTACTCTGGCATGCACAGCACCAAAATTACTACCCAACTATAATGCATGTATTAATTTTAAAAGTATTGGCCATTGATTGGAAGCAACTTTTGTTGTTGTTGTTTGTTTTTCAAGATAGTGTTTCTCTGTGTAACAGTCCTGGCTGTCCTGGAACTCACTTTGTAGACCAGGCTAGCTTTGAACTCATAGAGATTTGCCTGCCTCCGCCTCCCCAGTTCTGGGAGTAAAGGCATGCACTATCACTGATTGGCTAATTGGAAGGATCTTTTGCTAAAAGCAAAATGCATAAAATTAAATTGAGAAGAAGAAAAGTTGTACATTTAATCTATAAAACCTTGAAAAAGCATTGGTATATTTTTAAAGGAAGACTCCCAGATAATTAGAATTTTCATATTAGGCCATAGCCATAAAAGGAAGGCATTTAAAATTCAGGTTATGGCAAAAAATATACAAAATCACCTGCAATCACTCATAAGGAGCATATAGAGACAATTTTAATGATCAGATACATGAGGTATTTAAAAATTCATTTTTGATGCTTGAATATATCACAGTAGCTTATCAAATATTTTGAAGTATAAATAACAATAAAAAATCCACGGATTATTCAGGATTCCGAAGAAAAAAATAAACACTTTGTCTATAATTGTCAATGTGCTAGACAATGATGGGAGAGTTAGGATAAGAGGACACTTACAGGACTTCAAAGTATGAGAAACATGGATAAAGAGATGTTCTTTTCTCATTGCAAAAGAAATATATTCAAGCTTCAGAAAAGTCATTTTTACAGAAACACACTTCTTAAAATCCTGTCTTCTCTCTTAGCGCTTTGGACCTCTAACCTGTGTTCTCTGGTCCATTCATCCTACCTGGATAAGTGGCTTCTGTGTGGTCTTCTCTCTTCACATTCCAGGGCTCTTTTCTTTGGTCCACAAATATGACTAGACATGACTTAGAGAAAGCAAGATTTATTTATGCAAAATTATCGTGATGCTTCTTGGGAGTCTCTCAGTAAAGATTATTTCTATCCCATTACTGTGCTTAATAGTACTGTGCTTAGTAGGAAAGAAAAGATACTTTCTAAAGTCTAGAAGATTGATTCTCTGAATGTTCCCTGACATTTACATTACATTTTCAAAGATTTTGAGTTTTCAGACTCACTTCCAACTATTGGCAATTCTTTTTTTAAAGTTTTTTCTTAGATTTATTTGTTTATTTTATTTATTATGTATACAGTGTTCTGCCTGCATGTATGCTTGACACCAGAAGAGGGCACCAGATAACATTAGAGAGGGTTTGTGAGCCACCCTGTGGTTATTGGGAATTGAACTAAGGACCTCTGGAAGAGTAGCTAGAGCTCTTAACCTCTGAGCCATCTCTCCACCCCCACTATTGGCAATTCTTAGCTACAGTGATGAAATCAGACTTTAAGGTTAGGATCACAATATTTTGAGCTGATGAACTTCTAAAATGACCACTAACTAACTCAGAGGGAAGGATACACACTTCCTCAAGAAAGGAACGAGTTAAAATCAAGAAAGTAATGCAATGAAAGTTACCTTGCAGAAGCCAGTAAAATGTTGATTATTGTTTTCCTTAAAGAAGGAATCTCAAAATTACTAGTGCCACATGGAAGCTTCCATGAGGCATTCTATGGCAGAAATATAGAAATGTTAACAGTGTATTAAGTATCCTGTAGGAAGTACCTTCACCCAGAAGGATTAGGCTTCTGAAATCCTGTAACAGTACATCCCTAAGCAAATGCTACTGATCAGGGTCTATGCAAGTTTCTCTGGAAAGAAAAACCCATGATTACACCCTTGAATGACAACATATGAATGTTCCACAAACATTTATTTTCATTTTATAACTTTTTATTAAATTTTTATTTTTTTACCCACATTTTGAGAATTTCATATACAAGCACTATATTAACATAATTTCACCTCTCTCTCATCCTCTAACTCCCCTCTTGTCCCCTCTCCACTTCTTCTCATTTTATGACCTCTTATTTTTTAATTATTATTTTCACAACACCTATATATGCACACACACATAAGAATTTATAAATAAAACCTGATGAGTTTATTTAGTGGTACTCATATGTATGCATTTAGGTTTGACTGCTTGTGATTGGACAATATATCAATGGGCTTGTCCCTGGGAAAGACCAATTCTCTATTTCTCAGCAGCCATTAATTAGCTATAGATTTTCATCTATGGGTGGGGCCAAGTATATTCATTTACTTTATTCTTAGAAACATATATAGGATTCTTAATTACAGCATTTCCTGGCTTCTGGGATGCCATGGCATCTTCCCAATAATCTTTCAGCACTGGTAGATCACAGAATGAAAGACACGTTGGTGAGCCACTGAGACTCCTGGGGAACAGATATAGTGTGGGGACAGACCCTGAGTTGTTCAATTGGTTTATTATAATTTATGTCTTAATTGATTTTGATTTTGTTTTGTTTTGTTTTGTTTTGTTTTGTTTTTTGTTTCCATAGCTAGTTTTCTCCTCTCTGAGCAGTGCTGAGGATTGAACTATCAAGAGAAAGCTGTTCACTCAGAAGACACCAGGAAACCAGCAGAAGAGATATTCATACCAACAGCTGCAGAAATCTCACCATATGAAAAGAAATAAGAATAGACAAGTCAATATGAATATGCCAGAAATCCATCAATCTTCAGCACATGATAGCCTGCAAATATGGTAACATAATGGAATATTGGACAAAGAATTTAGAAGTCTAGTTTAAAAAACTATCAGCGGCCTTAAGGAGGGTTAACCTAGAGCACTGAATGAAGTAAATATAATTGGAGACTTGTTCAAGAAATTCAGCAAAGAAACAGAGGTTATGACATAAAAATCAATATTAGAAGGAAAAAAATAATAAATCAAACAAAAATACAATGGAAAACATTACTAATAGAGTAGACCAGGAATAAAAAACACTAAATTTTGAAGACATTGTTGAGAATTTGAAAACAGATTTACTCTCTGTGGTATCTTTCTATCATGTCTCACCTTCAGAGGGCAGCTACGTTCTTGCTGACTTTTTATCCCCTAGAGAAGGTGGTGAAAGTTAGGTGAATGAACCATTATTAAATCTTCCTTTGAATTCATCTTATTTTTTTGTTTATTAAAAGTTTATTTATTGTTATATAATGCAGTGTGTTTTATTATAAAATTTTAATGCATGTATTTTTGTCTACTCTGTTCATATTGCTCCTCATTACCCTCTTTGGTATCTCAACTCCCAGCTTTTCTCCTTTCACCACGGAAGAGTCTTGGTTCTTTTTGCGTATCTATGTTCATTATATGAGCTACACATGGGATAACTGTCTGAGTCCTGCTTGTTACTTACTCTTTGGGTTTACAGATATCCTTTTTAGGAGGATTTTATTCCATGTGGATTTTAATAGATTTCTTTTCTAGTATATACTACTCAGTGTTCTACCTTCAGGGCTTGAAATATACCATTCTGTATCCCCTTCCTCATATGTGGTTCAACTCAGAAGTCTGATGTGATTCTGATGGGTTTATGTTTGTGTGTCTGCTTTCTTTATTGTCAGTTTTAATATTATTTCATGATTGTGTAGTCTTTACATCTTAGCTATTAGGTGTCATGGAGACATTCTTTTCTGGTTGTGCCTATTCAGGATTCTTGAATGTCCAAGTCTTTCCATGGATTTGAGATATTTTCTGCTGTAATTGTATCAAACTTGTTTTCTGTGATGAGATTTATTTTTCTTCTTCCTCTAGATTATTGATTTTTCAGGATTGGACTCTTAATCATAATTTCAAAGTTCTTGAAATACATAATCTTACCTGCTTTTCAGTTTTTGGCTGAATGTAGTATTTCCTCAGCCTTGTCTTCTATCTCTGATATTCTTTATTCTGTTCAGTCTAGTCTACCTGGGATGCTTTCCATCATACTTTTAGCTTCAGTATTTGAATTCTTCATTTTTAACAGTTACATTTTTAGTGTTTTTACTTTATTTTGTTTTGAGTCAGTATTTCAGTATCTTAACTAAAATTCTCAGCGATGCGGCATGCATGTACTTCTTTTTCCCTTTATGAAATAGTTTATTTCTTTTTAGAAATAGATTTTGATTTTTATATTTTTGACATTTTAACTTATTCATTATCGTTGGATTCAGTATTTAAGGAGCTATTATCTTTCACGGGAGCTAGACTACCTTGCTTTTCCATCACAGGTGCACATTGATTGGGATGACTATCTCTTCCAGCTTTATTTGTGTCTTCCTTGTGAGCAGTCTTCTGGACCCTTCAGAGAAAAGAAACCAATATAACAACAGCACTTCTTTAGTTACTTCTTTTGTTGCTGTGATAAAATACCCTGAAAATTGAATTTAATCTAAAACATTTATTTTAGGTCACCATTTGATAGTATAGTCCATGAGGTAACTCATCATATCTCAGTGCTACAGGAGGAAAGAGATTGTAGAAACTGAGGGCTCTTTTTGGCATGAGCTTTAAATTTCTCATACTCCATGGTAGAAAAACCACATCAAAGAAACATCTTTGTAGGTCTAGCTGACTTGTGGCTAATGGTCTGTGTTGGTCAGTCTCTACTTATCCAAAAGTGATGGGATTAATCCTTACTACAAATGGCAGGGCCATAAATCATGGTGTCCTTTGTAGCCTAATGCCTGGCTACTTCAATTCAGTGTGTCCACATTTGTGTGTCCCATTGTCCACAACTGCCTCTTGTAACCATCTTTCTCAGAAATGTTCTCATAGAGTATCTCAGACCCATTTCCTTCTGGTTGTTCCTGTTTTTCATGACTGCAGAGTAGCATGGTCTTAATCAATCAGCAACCATCCCAAGATGTTATCTCGTTAGAGCCCGCCATGGTATGAGGAGTGACAAATGTATTCATTCTTCATGTTGACCTGTCACACAGGAGGGATCACTGTCACACCAACAATTTTTATCTGTGTGTAAGTGTTTTGATGATCATGTGTATGCTCTTTGTTTAAACTTGTGTCTCTCTCTATCATAGTACTTGACTTACTTTCTGTTCTGTTTGAAGTTCTGCTTCTCTTCCTCACATGTGATTCTTGCCTGGAGATACAATGCTGATTGCTCCATTTCATAGCCTTTCTATATCTCCATACTTTTCAACTGTCCGATCACCTCTACTAAGATTTCTGGATGTTTTCCTACTCTTTTTGTGCAGTAGTGTATATCATGAGTTACCCTCAGTCTTTTCCATCCCACTACAAATGGCTTCTCATCTGCTATCTCATCCCAGAAGTTGAACATCTTTGTTCCTTGAGACCTTTTTCTTTATTAAATAAATACATGATTAATTAGTTTAAAGGTCTAGGAAATTTTAATCTCTAAGTAACGGTGTTACATAAAATAAACTAAGACCTTGCTCTCATGACATTTGTTCATGCATTGCATGCTTCCATAGGCATGTAAGGGACATAGATAAAGAGTAATCAATAGGCAATGGTAATAATATGTATTTATCCAAGAGAATGTGACTATGGCATTATTTAAAGAGTAAAGTATTCAAAGGGCATAAAATATAGGCACAGTGGTCTGGAACATTCCATTTTAAGATATATATGTAAAAGTTGTATGACAAGGTGTAATGAGGGTGACTTCTATTCTTTCCTCCTGAGTCTATAGCAAAACCTAACTCCCTCTCTCTCTTCCCCCCAATAAGCTTTTTTAAAAATTAAATAAACTCATCATCCAGATAAAAACCTTGGTATTAGTTTCAAACTGTTAAAACTGATGACATAAAAAATGGTCATCAATACATTGAACTATTGTTATAAAACATGATTATTTTTGACATGCAGTGGTATTTGCATTTGTATTTATCATTAATAGATACATACTAAAGCAACATATATGATCTATCCATGTTGCAATTGAGTGTTTCTTTTTCTCACATTAGTAATCTGAATATTTTATGATAAATGTGCATCTACATGAGGAAAATATGAAAAAGAAAGTAAGATATTCTAGTCAAGAGTCATTACAAATTAAGGCAAAATCCAAGTCAGGTAAAGGAATTGGACAGAAGGAAAATCTCAGGCATAACAGTAAGAAACATGTAGGTACTTACTATATTATTGTTTGTCTCTATCAGATACAAAAAAGTGTATTTAATACGGATTCTTCTACCTCAGTTTTGAAAAACGCCTTTATTAACTCTGAAAAATTTTATATGCCCACAATGCATTTTGAATCTTAATGAAACTTCTCTCCAAATTTAAAAAGGAAGATTTCCCCTTCCATTTCAGTACTATAAAGTCTCATGGTACCTATCATGAATACCTAACCATGACATGAACAACCACAGACATACTAAAATGGATAAGGAAAGACCATGAGGCTTCAATCCTATGTAAAGAACTACAGGCAACTAAGGAATGCTGAGAGCAAGAGAAATGGCAAATGGATGGAACTAGAAAAAGAACCATCCTGAGTGAGGTAACCCAGAGCCAGAAATACAAACACAGTATCTACTCATTTATAAGTGGACATTAGCTGGGGCATGAGGACCTAGAGACAGGATGACCCAGAGACCTAGGAGAGAACCAAACACGACTAGAGAAAAAAAAAGTCAGTGTAATGATGCCTAACAACACTCTGCTATACTCATAGATTGGCGCCTAGCCCATTTGTCAGCAGACAGCTGTCACCCTGCAACTGGTGGAAACAGATGCAGAGACCCACAGTCAAACATTAGGCTGAGCTCAGGGAATCCTGCTGAAGAGAGGAAGGAAGGATTTTAAGAACCAGAAGGGTCAGGACATCACATGAAACCAGTAGAATCTACTAACCTTGGCTCATAGGAGCTCACAGAGTCTGAATGGAAAACCAGGGATCCTGCCTGGGATTTGCCTAGGCCTTCTACATATATGTAAGAGTTGTGTAGCTTGGTCTTCTTGTGGGACTCCTAACAGTGGGAGTAGGAGCTGTCTCTGACTCCCTTGCTGACTTTTGGGAACCTATTCCTCTTACTTGGTTGCATTGTCCACACACAAGGGGAGGTGCTTTTTCCTACCACTACTTGAAATGTCATGTTTTGTTGATATCCATGGGAGGCCCGCCCATTTTTGAACAGAAATGGAGGAGTGGATTTGGGGTTGGGGCCAGAGGGGAGGTAGTGGAGGGGAATGGGGAGAGAGGAGGGAGGAGAAACTGGGGTTGGTATGTAAAATAAATAAATACATTTAATTTAAATTTTAAAAAGAACAAGTAATAGCTGTGGAGCCCCCATAGGACTAAACTAGGCCCTCTAGATATGGGACACAGTTGTTTAGCTTGAACTGTTTGGAGCTTCCCCCTCCCCCGCAGGAGGGTCAGGATCCATCTCTGGTGCATGGGTGAGCTTTTTGGAGCCTAGTGCCTAGGGTGTGACACCTTGCACAGCCTTGCTGCAGGGCGGAGGGGCTTGGACCTGCCTCAGTTGAGTGTGCCAGGCTCTGCTGACTCCCCATGGGAGACCTTGACTTGGAAAATGTGGGGAAGGGGGTGGGTTTGGGAGAAGGCTGGGGGGTGGAAAGAGGGAAGAGGGGAGGAACTGTGGTTGATATGTAAAGTGAATAGAAAATTTCTTAATAAAAAAAGTTACAAAAGAAAACAAATAACAGCCAAAAAATTGATAGTTGATAATTAACTAAATATGGAAAATATAAATGAAAACATAAATGGAGGACACACAGAAACGTAAACATAATGCTAGCCTATGTTAAAGAATGGAAAATGAAGGAGAGAACAAAAGTGGTCAACAAAAACTTCTTTTAAAAATAAAAAACAAGCCGGGCGTTGGTGGTACACGCCTTTAATCCCAGCACTCGGGAGGCAGAGCCAGGCAGATCTCTGTGAGTTCAAGGCCAGCCTGGGCTACCAAGTGAGTTCCAGGAAAGGCGCAAAGCTACACAGAGAAACTCTGTCTTGAAAAACCAAAAAAATAAAAATAATAAAATAAAAAATATAAAAAACAAAATCTACTTGCCCAATAAAGAGGGATCTAACAACATATTGTCATTGTTCGTGTCCTGCTTAGGTAGCCCACTCAAGAGGACAAAGACTCATAGCTGACTTCTTGGTCTTCTGGCTTTTACAATTCCCCACTCTCATACAGTGTTAAAAAAAAGCTGAAGTTTTATTTGAGCTAGTTGTGTGGTAAATGGGGCTAGGCACCCCAGGGTCCACTGATCTCTGCGTTGTAGCCATTTATGTTTTTCTGTGGTGGTCTGCATTTGCTCTAAAAAGAAACTACTCTGATGGGCAATGAGAGCTATACATATATCTTCACTTAAAGATAAATTTTGGAATGTAGTTAGGAGTTATGCTGCTCTAGTAAGACAACAATAGTAGATTTTCTTGAAAGATTCCTGATCTCACTAGCCACGGGAAGTTAGCTAGGTTTCTAGTACCAGGCATGATTTCCTTCTTGCGATTTTGAAAGCTTTAAGTCCAATTAGACCTTGGTTACCAACAAGGTATGAGATTGCACCTTCACAGTTACCATGGTATGCAACTAGTCAGTGTTGTGTTTACAGATATCACAATAATGAATTTGTTCATTAAAATGTTCATTTAAAAATCACATTAAGTGTTAAATGATATTTTGAAAATTTTTTCACATCAACTTTCTGAATTGTATTTACTAAAGATCAAAATCAGCCTCTCTGACATTGTTTTATAATTTTTCTTTAGCATTTCATTTCTTCACATGCTACTAAACTATTATATGTAACCTATTTTTGAGGTACAAGATACTCTTGTTTTCTCTCAAGGAAAGAGTTGGATAACCTCAACGGAAGCATATTCATCACTATCAAAAAGCTAAAGAGATCAGGCAAAAGCACAGAGCTACCAGAGGTAGCCTGGGAAGGGGGAAGATTGTAAAGGAGGGGCATGTACAAACAGTGACACATTTACTCTAAAGTTAATACTCCATTCTAGTCCATCTGTGGTTCCATTTGGTTTTCATGGCAGTCCATTCTCTATTCTCACAAATGATTTGACATCCAGGGTAGACCTAATTTTCCATGAAACCATTTCAGGAACCTTTCTGACTCATACTATAGGGCATTGAAGTCCCAGGAGGACAGGGATCTGGATAAGTGAAGGGAGTCAACCACCTGGCAGAAATCCTTGCCTCCCTCTGACCATGTTAAGCCAGCTCAGATCATGTTATTGGTGATCTTTCCAGAATAGGAGGCTTCATAGTCAGCCTGAAGCAGCATTGGGGTATCTAGGCTCTGAAGTATGTCTGGTTTACTGACTGTGAGGAAAAGAAAAGAATGAAAACATGTGTATATAGGCAACAATCCAGTGTTGAAACAGCTGGCAAGCAATGGAGTGTTCCCAAAGATACTATGTTCCAGTTTGGAACTATGGCTTTTTGATCTCAGAATACTCATTGTTGATATCCCTCCTGAAAGTAACCACAGCACTTTCTGCATGTGTCATGATTTGCTGTGTAGTTTTCTCTTGTACCTGAAGAACCTGTGTGTACTGGGCAGTTCAAAACACTTGCAGTTCGGAAGCCAGTGGGATAAATTTGGACACTTGCCTGGTTGTGGAGGGAATACAAAGAAAGGGAAGGGGTCCTGATCACCACAAAGTGAGAGTATTAACCCAATGATGGATGAGGCACTGAGTGCCAGCAGGTGCACAAGATGTGGAAGAGAGATCCTGGGGTTACCTGGGCTTTGAGGGTCACAGAGGAATAGAGATTGATCAACATGATGTCATTGTTCAGGGTCTGCCCATTAAAGTTGGGGTGGCTGATGATCTCATTAGCAGTGACAGACTGCTCATTGCCCTCAAGGATGTTCTCTCAGTCTCACTTTGATGTAGCTATTGGGAGCATGAAGGACAGTAAAGCCTCGCTCTATGGTGCAACCAGCTCCAAGTTTCTCAAGCTTCCCACCCATCTGTGGCTTTAAAGTCTGTGAGAAAGCCTGTATCATTTTCATAGGAGGAGAACTGTAGTAAAGCACCTCCTTACTTTACTATTGATAGAGATATGGTATTTGGGGGAGAGAGTGAAGGACTGCAGATACAGGTTTCTTTTCATTCTATGAAACCAAAAGACCTTCATGAATCCACTGGTGAGGACTGAAGGAGCTATGTGAAGCACATCTCATCCTCTGCATCTTTGGTAACTACACAGGAATGTTTAATCATCGTTTTTCTATTGTAAGAACTGTTGTGCTGTTGTGCCTCAACCAACTGGGGCAAGATCTTGTGTCCAGGCCACTAACAGTATGATCTGTCATCTTGTGAGTGGTTCGGTTCAATTCCTTGCTCCTAACTCCAAATCTATTGCATCACAATCTGTATTATGAAGTTATGTAGCCATGTTTTACCAAGTTTTTTTTTTTTTCAGTATTTCTCACTCACTATCAACAGTGAAAGCCCATGGTGGGGACAATGTTTATCATCCCCTTAAACAGAATAAATTCCATAACAGAAGAAAATGAATAAAGTCTATTTCAGCCATGTTCTTGAAAAACTCTGATTACACTTTCCTGAGATAAGTCCCAGGTAGTATTTGTGACAATCCTTGCCTGCTTCTTCACTGGTTTCTACAATAAGAAAATTTCTATTTCCTTTCATGGCACATTCTTCTACATATTTTGTTTTCTCTTCAGTGTTTGAAACATACTATGGGTCTATGGTCACCCAAACCCCATGAATATCAGTGCCTGCTAGCAACTTCACTTTTACTTTCCCCTCTCTGCAACAACTTTATCATTTGCTCATACTGATGCCTGGCACAAAAACACCCTCCTCTGTGGTCAGTGCAGTCAGGGAACCATCACTTAGTACTTGTAGCAGTGAGCCACAGATATCACTCACTAGTCACTGATTTTGGAGCTGCCACAGAGTGGTGGCCAGAGTTCAAGGACACCTAGTAAGGAAAAGAATTCTCTCTTGACGGGTGTATCCTTCTGTGATCTCCTCATCATCATTATCATGAAAAGCCACTAGAACAGTGATAAAAGGAGAAGCAAGTTCATTAAGATGTTGGAGGGTGGATCCCTCAGATCTACATCACCCTCCAAATATTTTAGTATTACTTTCTAAGCAAAATGACTAAGAGAAATTAGGGAATACACAAAAAATATGCAAAAAGTAACACAGGATTTAAGGTTCCAGACAGTCAGAGATTGTAGGACATAAGAATAGTTTTGTAGGATCTAATTACATGTCAGTTTTTTAACCCATTGCTTGCTTCACTCTGAAATTCTTCAGTTGCTTATGCTACAATAAATGGACTTTTCAGGGTATCATGTAGATATGGCTACCTAGGAAAATGCCCAGGCTACATAGACAGTGTCTGTTGTTCCTAGCTCCTTAAATCACTGAACTGGGTACCGTGAGGTCCGAAAGGAGAGGTATTCCCAAGCAAAGTCAGGTAGATCAAATGAGTGACTAGAAGCTTGCCAATATAACAGTAGTTATTAACTTTGGCTGCAACCTGGTAATATTAAAGCCATTGGGGATGTTAAACCCCTGCATACAAGGCACAGTAATTCATCAGATTTACTAAGGTTGAGAATTCGGTAAATTAGTTTTAAAAAGCCTTGAGGCACATTTCCCTTAACAGAATCTATGGTGAAGGATTGCCAGAGCCATTTCAGTGGAGGAATGTGTTTGCCAGGTCGTTCTGTTGAAATTCTCCTTGAGCTGCATTCTAGCCTTAGTGACACAGCAATAGATCTGACAGGATTTTGGAGACTGTGGACTCATGGAAATGTGAGAAAGGTGAAGACTGAGAGATTACCACAGCTGGAAGTAGGATATCAAAGAGTAAATTTGACTACTGGAGAGAAGAGAAGAGAAGAGAAGATAGGTGAGCTGGCTGTGGTGGAAGATAGAGTCCATGTGATCCAGTTAATGGGAAAGACAGAGCCAGAATCAGCGTGGAACTCACCAGCAGCTCCCACAATAGCCAGGGACAGGAGTGCACTCATGATGTCAAAAGGGATGAGCACTGAAGGACGTTCTGCCTTTTTAACCCTGCAGAGTCAGAAGGTTGCTTATTGAAGGGGAGGTAGGGTCTCATTACTTCTTCCTGAGCAAGGACACAGTATATTTCCTTCCTATATTCTTACATCTCCTCTGCTCTTATGCCTTCTTGTCAGTAGGAGTCCTTCAGGTGTAAAGGGAAATTCTATTCTCAGGAAAAGAGGAGAAAAAAACTCGTTCTTAAATGGATCCTGGAATGGAGGAAACAGTGATAGTCAATCTGTCTAAGCAGATCTGCTGTACTAGACTAAATCCATGGATGTTAGAAAAGAAAGACTCCATGGGAGGCTCAAAATTCTTTTGTTGAAGGTAGGTTGCTTTTAGGAACTTTGAAGAAGGTCTAGTTCCAGTAAATAGTCGGTTTTTGTGAAGCCCCCAAGCCCATGGGAGTCTATCAGTGTTCTCTAAATTTCTTTGCTCTAACCTGACCAATCTACCTCATAGGAAATGGAAATTTGAGAGTTCTGTGGACCAGCACTGGAACATCACTGATGTTAAGAAAGAAGGTAGAGTTCCTAACAAGTGTGAGCTTTTACATACTCTGCTTCCTAACCAGGCTCATGGATTTCAGACATGGTGGAAGGGAATGGGTGAGGGTTGAGTAGGAAATATCTTACTTTGTTAGTGGAGTAAAGAGCTACATGAACCCAGTGCTTCACTTTGATCTCAATTTCAAGATATTTGCCTCTCATGCCCATGTCATATGAAGGTCACCCAGGAACACAGAGAGTATACAAACAATACTGCAGATATAGACCATGATGATCCTGAGGCTCATAAATGTTGCACTGAATATCTATACTAAACATAGCTACCTCATATTCTAGGATAAACAGCCTACGGTAGAAGTCTACACTCATTTTCAAGAAAAGAAAGGTTTGGGACAATGTTCAACATGGTTTCTGAACAAGAATGAGGTACAGGCAGTAATGGGAGGTTTATGGATATTTTTACTATATATGTAACAAGAGTATAATGTTGTGCTCAGTCAGTGGTGACTGTTTTGTATTGAATTCAGTTTTTTTTTCAATTTAAATCATCTCTCAGACTCAGTTTCCATTTTACTAGAGCACAAACCAGCCATAGAAGGGCAGTGCCTGACTGTGTGTCAGCTTGTGCCTATTTATAAGACCCAATTGGAGGGTCCTTCCTATCTGATGCTTTTCTCTTCACTGACCACAGTTATAGGAATTACATGTTGGAGGTGAGATCACGTTTGAGTTCTCTGAAAACTGGTGATGATTCTGGAGTTACCTAGTAATGGAGGAGAAGTTTAGCTACAACTGTGACAATTGGCTTGGGGAAGGGGTAAACTGACTGGAGGTGGAGGAATTGAAAATCAGAAGAAACTTCAGGTAATGCCAACATGGGCTTCGTAGCATATGTTGTGGTCCCATTACTGGCAGGGCTGGATGAGATTCACAGCCCTAAACAGACACTCAGAGTTATTGTCTCTGTAACCTGTTTCTCATTTTTTTCCTCCTGGGCTCATACTTACGTGGAAGGACTGTCATATTGCCATGTCTGTCATTGCCATGTCTGTCAGGTTTTCCTGACTATTCACATACTTTCACTTTCACAAACATGCTAGTGCAAGGTGTTCAGGAAGAAATGATTTGGATGGATTCCTTTTCACCTGAGAAGTTATCTAAAACTGACATGCTGCCCCAAGGCCATAAGAAGATATGGAAATTGTTAGAGCATGTGAGACTGCCTGCAGGTGGCAACCAATGTAATCTACTGACAATCAAATCAGAGGTCCCAATGGGACAAATTACACACCCATTTTCCTTCCGGCATTTGTCGTCCTAGAAGAGTCTGAACACAGAGTTTTCAGTTTGCCTGATAGTCCACTGTTTCTTGCCACACTGTAAAGGGGGCCATCCAAGGACAGTTTCTGTATTTGGTGTTTCTGTATTTGGAGTGTGAAGTCCAGATTGCCCCAAAGTTAATACGTACTGTTATGTTGGCCAGCTTCTAGTCCCTCATTTGGTCTACCTGACCACTCCTATGCAGTGAATTTTCTCTGGGTTGTCTGCAGAGGAGAGGTGGAAGTTTCTAGATTCCACGTGGTTGTTTTCATATCTAAACCACTCTGGAATTCTCTCAGATCACCTTAGTCATTACTTCCTAATTTCTGGCACCTTTTACTACTCTACTCCCACTTTTTAATTCGAGGATGTGTTCCCCTTTAATCTCAACTATTTTCTTCCACTGTTTTCCCTAACCTATTATTTTTTCATAGTATACTTTCATTTTATCCAGTTAAATTTGTTTCCTGATATTGTTGTGCCCAGGTGGCAAGACCCCCAAGCAAGACCACCACAGAGCCATTATCCAATGCAAGCACACAGAGGTTTTTTTAATAACAAAACAAGCAAGCCCAGGACTTGGTCCCCTCCTGACACAGCAGGTGGAGGAGGACGGCCCCCAGCACTCACTTTAAGGGGTTTATATAGGAAAGGTTTACATGCAGCTTGGGATTGGACGAGGGGGCTAGGGGTGAGGTAGTTCTTTGAAGTTACTGGCTGAACTATAAGCATGAGGTTACTGATGGCTAACAGGATTCAGGGTATCTACAGAAACATCAATTTTTTACTCCCTATGTCCTGCTTTTGTTGAACCCAGGATATACACATTCAGATTTATTGTTGCAGTCTTGCTCTCCTATTAGTTCAATTTCTGGTCAGTTGAGCCCATTACTCCCCATATCTTGTTTTACCAAGTCCAGGATACATAGATTTATTGTCCCAGCCTTATAAGTTCAACTTCTGGTCACTTCTAAAACTGCTGGTCAGCAAATACCTTTGGAGGAGGAGAAGGGGAAGCATCTCTCAAAATGGCTACTGATTTTTCCCTTTCAATCTGTTAGGTCCATTTGAATTTTACCATCTATTAGTTCTGTTATTTCTCTGTGCAATTTTTGTGGTAGATCTGTCCATTGCTGAGAGTGGAATGGTAAGGTCTTCCTCTATTAATGTGTAGGTTCAATGTGTGATTTAAGATTTAGCAATGATTCTTTTACAAATGTGGGTGCCCTTGTATTTGGGGCATAGATATTCAGAATTGAGGCATCATCTAGGTGTATTTTCCCTTTGATAAGTATGAAATGTCCTTCTCCATCTTTTTTGATTAATTTTGGTTTGACATCTATTTTGGTAGATATTAGGGTAACTACACCAGCTTGCTTCTTAGGTCCATTTGGTTAGAAAAACTTTTCAACCCTTTACCCTGAGGTAATGTCTATCTTTGATATTGAGATGTATCAAGCACAATCCTAATTAGTCTTAATCAATGAAAACCCAGGGTGAAAGCTGAAGAACAGAGAAGCAGAGCAGCCAGCAACCAGAGACTTCTTAGGTCTTTGAAATTTCAGACTGAATGCGTGGTCCTTTCTCAAGGAATCCTCAGACTGAATGGGCCTAGAACCTGTCTCTATCCACCTTATATTCCTGTCTCCACCTTCTGATTGTGCTGGAACCAAAGGTGTGAGCCACCACTGCCCAGATATGTTTCTGTTTTAGACTAGTTCAGTCTCATGTAGCACAGGGTGGCCTTGAATTCCTGATCTTCCTGCTTCCTCCTCCCAAGTGCTAGGATTAAGTGTGTGTTCCACCACTGCCTGGCCGCTATGATTAATTAGTGGCTAGCTACACCCTCTTATCTCCAGGTAAGCTTTATTTGTCAGAATACAAACAAAATATCATACAAAAGGTGTGTTTCTTGTATGCAACAGAAGGGTGGATCTTATTTTCACATCTATTCTGTTAGTTTGCATCTTTTTATTGGCAAATTGAGTCCAGTGATATTAAGAGATAATAACGACCAGTGATTGTTAATTCCTGGTTATTTGGGGGGGGTAGTATATGTGATTGTCTGTGTGTGTGTGTGTGTGTGTGTGTGTGTGTGTGTGTGTGTGTGTATTTCCCTTCTTTGGGTTTTGCTGGTATGAGATTATCTATTGCCTGTGTTTTCATGGGTGTAGCTAACATCCTTTGGTTGGAGTTTTCCTTCTAATAACTTCTCTAGGGATTGATTTGTGTATAGATGTTGTTTAAATTTGACTTTGTCACGAAATATCTTATTTTCTCCATCTACAGTGATTGAAAGTTTTTCTAGGTATGTTAGTCTGGGCTGGTATCTGTGCTCTCTTAGAGTCTACAAGACATCAGTCCAGGCCTTTCTGGCTTTTAGGATCTCCATTGAAGAGTCGGGTGTGATTATGAAAGGTCTGCATTTATATCTTACTTGGCATTTTTCTCTTGCAGCTTTTAATATTCTTTGTTCTGTATATTTAGTATTTTGATTATTATGTGGTGGGGACATTTTCTTTTCTGATCCAATCTATGTGGTTTTCTATCAGTTTCTTGTACCTTTGTAGGCATTTCCTTCTTAATGTTAAGAAATTTTTTTCTGTGATTTTGTTAAAAATGTACTGTGGGATTTTAAGCTGAGATTCTTCTCCTTCTATTCCTATTATGCTTAGGTTTGATGTTTTTCATAGTATTCCAGGTTTCCTGGATATTTTGTATCAGGGATTTTTTTTTTAGATTTAACATTTTCTTTGACCAATGAATCTATTTCTTCCATTGAATCTTCAACACCTGAAATTCTCTCTTCTATCTGTTGAATTCTATTGGTTATGCTCAGTTACCTAGAGTTTCCATTTCCAGAATTCCCTCAATTTGTGTTTTCTTTATTGCTTCTATTTTGATTTCCAGGTCCTGAATAGTTTCTTTTGCCTGTTTGTTTTGTTTTTGTTTTCTTGGCTTTCTTTAAGGTATTTATTGATTTCCTGCAATTTTTTGGCTGTCTTTTTCTCAATTTCTTTGAGGGAGTTTTTCATTTCCTCTTTAAGGACCTCTATCATCTTCTAAGGACCAAAATCATCTATCATCTAGGGACCATAAATGTGTTTTTAAGATCATTTTCTTCTGTTTCAGCTGTCTTGGAATGTTCACATCTTGTTGTCATAGCAAGCTGGCGTCTGGTGGTGCCATATTGCCCTGGTGGTTGTTCATTGTATCTTATACTGGCATTTAGGCTTCTGGTTTTGGTATGATTATAGGTCTAGGTCCTGGTTTCTGATTTGTCTTTATTAGATGGGCATTTTGTTCCTTGGTTTCTGTTTCCTTTTTGGTCTTCTAGTCTTTGAGGCCTGGATTTCTAGTGGCCAGTGTGACCTCTGATCTAGTAGGGAGTCCCTGTCCAAGTTGGAGGCTGGCCTTCAGGTGGTTAGCTGGGCCTTTTGTATAGCAGAGGGTCTCTGGGAAGAAGGGCTGGGCTTGGGGAGGATGATGAGGTTGGAGGGCTTTGGAGGCAGAATGATTTGGGGGGATGTAAACTGATGTGAACTGATGTGGACTGCACTCAAGCAGTAAAATTCCACTGAATGACTCTAAATTTTTTATTCCTCATTTTTCCTCTATTGTCATTGTCAATAAGGCCATTGAAATGTATTTCCATATCTCTTATGTTTTCTTAATGACTGAGGTTTAATAGTGATTATCAGGTGGACAAATTGAAGAATCACATAGAAGACAAGTTTGTGGGTACCATATGAAGATATATATATATATATACACATACCACTCCTGGGACCCTTCAATGAAGAGTTATCTGTATGATGTTAATTGGTGTGGGAACATTCATATGAGACTTCAGAACATTATTCAATTTAAATCAAATTTAAAGATGAAATTAAAAAAATGAAAAGTTGAGCACGGCATGCATTATTGTCATCCAAGTGGACATAGACCCAATGTGACCAGCCACCTCATTCTCCTCTTGCTATAATGTTCCTAACATGATAGACTGTCTTCAGATTGCAAATCAAAATAAACCCTTTCTCTCTTAACTTGTTTTAGTCAGAACGTTTTAAATTGAACAATGAAATAATTAACAAAGTAGTGTGGCCATGACAGTGGTAGTTTAGTTGTTCTGTTCTCTTTTGTTATCTGTAGGGCACCAGGGATAATAAATTTCTCAAGACAAAGCCATTCATTAAGAGGATGCCCCAAAATATCTGGGAGAGATGCCTATTCTAAAAAAAAAAAAAAAAAAAAAAAAAAAAAAAAAAAAAGGATAGATTGTCACACAGTAACACAACAGCACCTAAAAGATGAACAGCATATTTCCTTCAAAGACATTAGTTCTGGAAATACTGAGTTCACAGGCACTAAATCAGTTTAAATGACCAAAAAGTAAAAGAAAAAAAGAAAATTTACTTGTGAAAATTACAGAGACTGACAGGAAATCCAGAGGTAAAATCAATCAAATTCACTACTAAACCTTATTCCTTGAATCCAACAACTCTGGGACCTTAATTGTAGCTGTTGTGACAGAAAATGTGTCTAGTGACACTGAAAGACTTGTGTAGCAGGAATCTTAAAAGTTCTTATTAATAAAATTAAACCTGTAGTCAGGTATTGGGGTGAACACTGGAAGATCAGAGAGACAGAACAATCCACAGCTAACCTCACCTGGCCAACTTCTCAGCTGATCTTGTTTCCTCAGACTGGAAGTCTCTGTGTCCTTATATCCGAATGGCTCTCAGCTGAACTGTGCTGCTAGAAGCCTGAAAGCTTAACCAGCCAAATGCTTCTAGTTTCTGGTCCTCACACCTTATATACCTTTCTGCTTTCTACCACCACTCCCTGGGATTAAAGGCTCACTTTCTGGGATTAAAGGCATGTGTCACCATGCCTGGCCATTTCCAGTGTGGCCTTGAACTCACAGAGATCCAGGGGGATTTCTACCTCTGGAGTGCTAGGATTAAAGGTGTGAGTGCCACCATTTTCTAGCCTTTGTATCTAGTGGCTGTTCTGTCTCTGACCCCAGATAAGTTTATTAGGGTGCACAATATTTTGGGGAACACAATACCACCACAGACTTGCCTTACCAGAATGTCACCATGGAAATACTGATGTAATGTGTCATCAGTAAAACCATCACAGGGGTTGAAAGATTCCATATAAGTTTAGTATTGGCAGATTTTGGTGAAAGTTAAGAAGTCCTCCTGTATTGGCCAGTTGCTGGGGCCCATTTTGTTCTGTCAGAGTTTGCTTAGGTGATCCTCTCTATTCTGGCATCCCTGTACACATTTCAGTGATGTGAGAAGACAGAACCAACACTACCCAGCCAGGATATTTTTCTAGTTAGGCAAAATTAACTGATACCCTGAACATCCAATATTCTTGTATTATAGACAACTGATGAATTTCAGAGTGAAGCAGGCAATGGGTGAGATGACTGATGTGTGATTCAGTCTCACTGAGTTTGTTTTTAGATCATTTTTTCTGTCCAACCTGGAGCTCAGGAGAGCTCTGAGCCCCATAGTATCTAGCTCCCTGTCCTGCATCACTTCCACTGTGGAACTTGAAATCTTGTGTTGCTTATTGGAGACAGTGTGCTCCCAACCTTTTCACAGTAGTTGTGCTCAGAAGTGAATAACCAAGTATCAGGAAGTTGCTTTTGAGCAGCTGGTGGATTTATCCTCCAACATATTAACAAATTAGCTCTTTCATATCTCCACTGAAGTTGCTTTCCCTGTTGACAATGAAAACAAGATCATCAGAGAATACACCTACCACCCCCTACCAGTTGTTTCTGAACTCTGGATACCACTCCCATGGAGGCACCCTCATAACCAGTGTCTGTGTGTATCTGCAGCTCACTGATGCTAATTGTAAGTGCTGGATCCCTACCTGTAGCTCCCACAGCCTGGAACATCATGACATGACATAAGGTTGAGAGAGTAGTGAAGTCATAAGGTGAAAGGGGAAAGCTTTGTAAAAGAGAAGTTGTAGACAGTAGCTGATGTATCTTAATTTGGATGAACATTGACACACACTAGGAAGGATCTCATACCACAAGCAAACACATAAAATATCAAATACAGTTAGTCATGAAAGAAAGAGTGTTTTATTTTGTTGTCATAGAGATCAGCAATGAACCAAGTGAAAATTATTCAAAGCAACTACCACCTGGGTACTGTAGTAGAAAAATAAACTCAGAGATTTCAGGAACACAACTGAATATTGGTTTATTCTTAGTTTTTTTTTTCTCTAGTTGATTTTAGTCTATATAGAGAGCTGAGAGCCACCATCTCAATTATGAATGTGGGTGAGAAAGATGAGAAGAGCTTGTTATAATGTGGAGTTGACAGCCTTGTGTCCCAGATCATGATTACATAGTTTTGGAGTTGGGAGGAAAAAAGTGAACCTCTCATAAGGCCCCAATTCATACTGGAGAAGACCCAGACATGATACTTTGGGTACCAGTGCACATGGTACAACAGAAAATTAGTCCTTTCCAAAGTGAAGATATGAGTTACATTCCTGTGTGAGGTCAGCAAAGACATAGACGATAAAGAGAGCTTCAAATAGCTCCTGTGTCCAAAGCCCTGGATACATGATGGGCTTTGGTTATAGTGGAATGAAGAGCAGTCTACACTTGCAGTCCTTCTCAAACTCTGCCCTTGTAGACTATCTTCTCTGTTAAGAAAGGCACAAGGTGCCAAACAAAATCACATTCAACAGTTCCTCTTCATCTCCTCTTGAGAGTGCAGCAGGCTCTTTCACAATCTTCAGAGCTACACATGAGCAAGACAGCATAGTTTGAGAAACCTATGCTGTCTTGAGCCATAGAGAGAAAGCCTCTATCATGCCTTCCCTTTCAACAGCAGCATTCACATAAGACTGGGAGAGCACTATATCAATGTCCTTGAGGGCAACAAGCACTTTGTTACTGTTTCCATGAATATTAGCTACCTCAACTTCATTAAGAAGATACAGAACAATGGTGTTATGGTGATCATATTCTCTTCTCCTATGCCCCTCAATGCCTTGTGGACACCAGCTTCTCTGACAACTTCTTGTGCTTCATCTTTGGCTGGGGAAACACCCTGAGCTTTGGTGGTGAGTAGGGCCCTTCATTTGCTTTCCATTTCTGTGTATACATTTCAGAATCTAGCATGTCTCTGGCAGTTAAGCTTTGGGCACTATCCTCCAGATACAATTCAGGCACCCATATTAACGGTCATTTGCAGTGGGTTCCACATATGTCTATATACTCAGTAAGCTGATCCAGAGAATGTAAAAGGGGCAGATGCAGAATGTGCTATTATGAACTCCAGAATGAAGTCAAACAGTGACTACTCTAGGATCTAATAACCACAGGTCCTTGCTAGAACTTAATATCTTGGGGAATCACACCAGTAGCTGCCAACAGTGTTTAATTTTGGGTTGGTACAACCCAGTCTGGTCTTAATCAGATTTGTTCTACCAGATTATTTCCTCATGGTAAACAAACCCAGATATGCTGTGGTAACTGGATGCCCCCTGCTGTCTCAAGCTGACTATGAAGCCTCTAACTTGGGAAGATCACTGATAACATGTTCTGAGCTGACTTCCTCCAGGAAAGCAAGGATTACTTCTAGGTGGTGGCTCTCTTTACATGTAAAGACCCCTCTTTCCCTAGGAGTAGAATTGATTTCCAAAGGGCATAAGACAGGAAAGTTGAAGAAGTAAGATTAAAGAAAAGTGAAGATGTCTTCTCTAGCCCAACATGCCACCTGCTTTCTAAAGGTACAGAGTGGGTCACCATCACAAAGACATAGAGCCACAGAACAACTAGCATAGGTAATTAAGTGACCCTATTTCAAAGGCCCTCTTCTTGGCACATTCTTCCTCCTTCCCAGAGTCTACAATGGGGAGCTCCAGGGATTCATCACTTGCATAATAACAATCCTGGAGTAGGAGTATATAACACGTTGTGCAGCTCCGTGGACTGGATTCAGGCCACCACTGCTGCCAACTAAAAAGCCCCGTCCCTCTAGTCACTATGCCGGTAAAGTGCATTTGTCCTACTGCCTTGTATGTGCCTACTCTCTCTACTTCTTGGGAAATACACTCACATTGGAGATCATTTCTTCCTCCCTTTGAAAGTTCTGGAGAGCATCCACTATATCCAAATACATTGCATGGAGTTCAGCAGCATGTGAAGAGACAAAACTCAAAACAAAGGGAAAAACAGTATTTTCTTGTGAAAATACATTACAGAAAATTGATATGACATATCATTCTTGACAGCCTTAATTTTTAGAGGTGACTTTTTTTTCTTTTTTTTTTTACTTTATACATAATCTTTTTTAAAAAAATTCATTTTATATACCTAAGATCTCCCTCTTCCCTCCTCCCACCCCCTAGCCTCCCTCTCCCAACCCACCCTCCATTCCTTCCTACAAGAAGATAAGGCCTCCCACGGGGAGGTACATTTAATAGAGACAGGTCCAAGCCCCTTCCCCTGCCTCAAGACTGTGCAAGGTGTCCCATCAGAGAAGTGGGCTTCAAAAGACCTGCTCATACACCAGGGATGGATTCTGATCCTACTGCCAGGGTCTCCCTTAAGCAGATCATTCTACACAACTTTCTCTCTCTATGTAGAGTGCCTGGTCTAATCCCATGCAGGCTCCATAGCTGTTGATCTAAATTTCATGAGTTCTCACTAGTTTGGTTTGGTTGTCTCTGCAGGTTTTCCCATCATGATCTTGATGCCCCTTGCTCATATAATCTTTCTTCCCTCTCTTTGACTGGACTCTCAGAGCTTGGCTGGGCGTTTGACTGTGGATCTCTGCATCTGCTTCTATCAGTTATTGGAGAAAGGCTCTATGATGACAGCTAGAGTAGTCACCAATTTGATTACTGGGATAAGCCAATTCAGGCACCTTCTCCATTATTGCTAGTAGTCTAAGCTTGGTTCATCCTTGTGGATTCCTGGGAACTTCCCTAGCACCCAATTTCTCCCTACCCTCATGATGTCTCCTTCTATCATGGTATCTCATTCATTGCTCTCCCACTCTATCCCTGTTACAGCTTGACCATCCCATTCCCTTATGTTCTCATCCACCATCCCCTACCCTCCATTTCCCAACCCTCATCCACAGTTTACTCATGGAGATCTCATCTATTTCCCCTTCCCAGGGTGATCCATTCATCCTTCTTTCGGTCCTCCTTGTTAGCTAGCTTCTCTAGAGCTATAGGTTGTAGTCTGGTTATCCTTTGCTTTATATCTAGTATCCACTTATGAGTGAGTACATACCATGTTTGTCCTTCTGAGTCTTGGTTACCTCACTCAGGATGATATTTTCTAGTTCCATCCATTTGCCTGCAAATTTCATGTCATTGTTTTTCACTGCTGAGTAATACTACATTGTATATATGTACCACATTTTCTTTATCCATTCTTTGGTTGAGGGGCATCTAGGTTGTATCCAGGTTCTGGCTATTATGAATAGTGCTGCTATGAACATAGTTGAGCATGTGTCCTTGTGGTATGATTGAGCATCCCTTGGGTATATGCCCAAAGTGGTATAGCTGAGTCTTGAGGAAGATTGATTCCCAGTTTTCTGAGAAACTGCCATACTAATTTCCAAAGGGGCTTTACAAGTTTGCAATCCCACCAACAGTGGAGAAATGTTCCCTTTGTTCCACATCATCTCCAACATAAGCTGTCTTCAGTGTTTCTGATCTTAGCCATTGTGACAGATGTAAGATGGTATCTCAGAGTCATTTTGATTTGCATTTCCCTGATGACTAAGGATGTTGAACAATTCCTTAAATGTCTTTGAGCCATTTGAGATTCTTCTGTTGAGAATTCTCTGTTTAGTTCTGTAGCCCATTTTTTAATTGGACAGTTAGGTATTTTGATGTCCAGTTTAGTTTATTGTATACTTTATATATTTTGGAGATCAGCCCTCTGTCAGATATGGGGTTGGTGAAGATCTTTTCCCATTCTTTAGGCTGTCATTTTGTCCAAAGGGAAAAACAGCATTTTCTTCTAAAAATACATCACAGAAAATTTATATTACATAGCATTCTTGACAGCCCTTTATTTTTATAGGTGATTTTGTTTCAATGAGAATTATACTGAATATTTCATTTTAATAAAACAAATATACAGGGAAATTTAAAAAACATTCTTTACTGTGGATTTTGAAGATGCTAATATATGCATTCGCAGCCATGGATGGCGAAAACATTGCCTTCTTTGACTAACCTGGGAGACTTTTTGTACCAAAAGCAAACACACTTAAGGATTTTTCATAATCCCACAGCAAAGATAAGGACTCCTTCCCTCTTTATTCTTCATAATCTGAAGACATTTGCTTCCATCCATAATAATACAATATCTCAGTTCCATCCTTAGAGCTATATAGACATTTTCACACTTAGTTCACTCTTTCTTATGAAATGGTTATTAATTCAGTTTACATGTAGAAAGCAAAGGTACACAGGGTATTGGCTCATAGAACACTTCTACATAGCTGATGATAAATCTAGTGATTGTTCCCCAGGTGCCTTTGTGCTCACTGTGTGCACAGCTTTCCAGACTCTCCTACAGCAATCACTAAAAGATGATGACATTGGATAACAAAATTGTACCCCAAAAAACTATAAAGCAGCATGGCTATGAACTTCAAATCTGTGGAGAGACACTTGCTCATTATCACTACATGTAATCTTGAACAGGTCCTGTAAATTCTCTGTATACTATTTTCTAACTAAATGAGAATAATAGTAATGTTTACTCTAGAGAGAGGATCCCATGTGAACCCAAGGCTGGCCTCTAACTTGCTGTGTGGTCCTTCTGCCCAGTCTTCTGAATACTAGAATTACACATATGAGCCACCATGTCTGGCTCTAATAATAAGATTTTTGAATGAGGATTTCTTATAAAATTGATGTGCTGGTTGACTAGTTGGTATCTTCTTCCCTGGGGAAGGCCTTTTTCTTGCTGTCAGCATTCCTTTCTTGCCTGTAGTTCTTTATATAGTATTGAAGCCTCATGGTCTTTCCTCATGCATTTTAATATATCTATGGTTGTTGGCCTTGTTCATGTCATGGTTAGATATTCATGATAGGTAACATGAGACTTTATGGTACTGAAATGGAAGGGGAATTTTCCTTTTTAAATTTGGAGAGAAGTTTCATTAAAATTCAAAATGTATTGCGGGCATATAAAAATTTTCAGAGTTAATAAAGGCATTTTTAAAAACTGAGGTAGAAGAATCCATATTAAATACATTAAATTATAACTGAGAGAGACAAACAGTAAGGTAGTAAGTCCCTCCCTACATGTTTCTTACTGTTATGCCTGAGATTTTTCCTACCGTCCAATCCTTTTACCTGACTTGAATTTTGCCTTAACTTGTAATGAATCTTGACTAGAATCATGTTACTTTCTTTTTCGTATTTTCCTCATGAGATGCATATTTATCATAAAATATTCAGAATACTAATGTAAGAACAAGAAACACTCAATTGCAACATAGCTGGATCATATATATTGCTTTAGTATGTATCTGCTAATGACAAATACAAATGTAAACACCACTTCATGTCAAAAATATCATATTTTATAAGAATAGTTCAATATATTGATGACCATTTAACAGTTTAAAACTAATACCAAGGTTTCTATCTGGATGACAGGTTTATTTACTTTTTTAAAAAGTTCAGGTGTGTCTTGAGGAGAGAAAGAGAGAGAGGGAATTTGGTTTTGCTACAGACTCAGGAGGGAATAATAGAAGTCTCCCTCATTACTCCTTGTCATACATCATTTACTGAAATACTCTTCTTAAGATAGCATGTTTCCAAACACTATGCCTGTATTTTATACCCTATTAACACTTTATTTTAATAACACAGCATCACATTCTCTAGGATAAACACATATTGTTATCATTGCCTATTGTCTACTTTGTATCTCTGTCCCTCACATGCCTACGGAAGCTTACAATGCACCAATGCATGAGCAAATGTGATGAGAGCAAGGTCTTAGTTTATTTTATGTAACACTGTTACTTAGAGATTAAAAATTTCTAGAATTTTCAACTAAGTTAAGTATATATTTATTTAATATAGAAAAAGGTCTTAAGGAAAAGTGATGTTCAATTTCTGCAATGAGATGGCGGTTGAGAAGCCACTTGTAGTGTAGTAAAGATGAAAAAGACTTGGGGTAACTAGGAAATCACACTACTGCACAAAAAGAATGGGAGAACACCAGAAATCACAGTAGAGATGATTAGACAGCTGAAAAGCAAGGAGATATAGAAAGGCTATGAAATGGAGCAATCAACATGTATCGCCAGGCAAGGATCACATATGAGGAAGAGAAACAGAACTTCATTGAGAAAGTATGTCAAGTACTATGATAGAAAGAGACACAAGTGTACACAAAGAGCATGCACATGATTATCAAAACCCTTACACGTAGGTGAAAATTTTTAGTGTGACAGTGATCCCTTCTGTGTAACAAGTCAACATAAAAAGTAAATACATTTGTCACTCCACCATGGAGGGCTGCAACAAGATAGTATCTTGAGATGGGAGCCTATTGATTGAGACCATACTATTGGTGAAATTATTAAGGCCACTCCATGTAGTTAAAAAGGAGGTTTATTTTGTGGGGTAACTTACAAGTGAAGGGATAGGTAACAAGGTCTGGGAAAGGTATAGCACAGTCTGGTGGTGTTCTCTGGAAAACTCTGCTTGGTCTACCTCCAGCGTCCAGGGTCCAGGAACCAAGAGTAGCTGGTGCATCTGGATCTCGGGTCTTCAGGGTCCTTTCTCTGCCCCACTTTGTAGGCATGACAGTTACCAAAGCCTCAATGGGGGTTGGAACTTCCAGATCAAAGCTGGAATGGCTACCCACTACATCTCCCCCTTTTCTCTAAATAAGAAGGTTCTAACCTAATACAAGACTATATACAAAGGAATTGTTATCAAATATTGTCAAGGAGTAATGAGGGATAATGACCTAGATAAGATGAAACTACAACCAATGCGAGAAACACATACTAAAATCCAGAGAAGTCTAGAGCGTAGGTAAATGGCATGTTACAAAGATCATTCCAAGAGATGTCTTATCCTAAAGAACCTGAATCTAATACTTAATATGTTCTATCTAAGATATTATATATATATATATATACTAAGTTGTAACTATAACTACTAGTCTTCAATCCCATTGAAGACCTGAGAAGGAATATAAAGGTACCTAAGAAATGGAAGATGGATGCAAGCAACTTTTGGTAATCTTGCAAGAATAGACAGAGACAGCTGGCAGCCTGGACAGTCACCTAATGTTTCTCAGCATTGTTGGTGCATTCAAATTGGCTACAGGCCTAGAGTATCTGACAGACCATTTTCAGAAGCAGGAATTCTGAAAGACCATCTTACCCTGTCGTGGCAGAGTTCAGAAGTCACTTTTCCTTGTGTCCCACTTGTCCAGAAGGACAGCACTTGTATTGTCAGTAGTTGAGGCAAGGGCAGTTCTTTGCCCAATAGGCCATTTTATGCCAAGAAGACAAACTTCCAAATGAAAATGTCTTAGAAGCCAAACATTCTCTTGGGATCAAATTGGTGCTGCCAGGAGCAATTGTGTCTCATGTCAACAAAATTCTAAGTTATTTAAATGTCACGTTCTCTAGGTCTATGAAGTGTTTGAAGATTGCCTGTCCATCTGACCTATGTATCTGTAAATCTGGATTACTTAACTAACATAACTATAGAGATGACAAGCATAGGTAACTATAAATCTGTAAGTCTTATCTACCTAAATAACCTAAGGACTAAGTCTTCATGTAAACGAGGTAAACAGTCTATAAGCAAATGTACAGTAAAGGACGATGACTTCAAAATTGTGACAATACACAAGATATTTATAACAGAGGTAGGAATGTATTGTGCAATATGCAATATGACAATAATCTTAACTATATATCAATATACAGAATATCAGAAGTAGAACATACATACAGTATGACAGATATAAATTTACGTTTTTATCAATATACAAATATTTCAAATAAGAGTAGAAATATATGTACATTATAACAAATATAGTTCTGTATTTGTATCAATATACAGATTATCTTAAACAGGAATATAAAAATAGTTTACATTTGTATTAACATATAAGAATCCCTAACAGTACAAATTACAGCGCAAATTATCTAAGACTGCTATTTTACTAAATTTGTTTACTAGTATATACAATAATCTACCATAATATCTTATACCTATCCACTCCATTTCTTCTTTTCCCTTTGTTTGAGACACTTTTTCTTTTCTTAAGGAGAATACTGAGTTTAATATTTTCTATACCCCTAACCCTATAACCATTATCCATAACCCTGAGAAAAATGAAACCTTAGGGAGAAGGGGTGTTGTTTTCTTAGAATTGCTTCCTGCTGTTCAGGGGGTGATAGTATCTCTGTTTGGTACTGTAAGAAAGCTCAGATAGTTAAATGTCAGTTAGACTAACTGTAGATTCCACAGCAAGTCTCAGAGTAATGGGTAAGATTGTCTGAAATTCTGGCAAGAAGTGTAGTATGACGATGATTATTATGGCATCATTCTGGATTGGGTAGAGTTGTTGTTGTTGTTGGGGCCCCATCTTCCTTCTGGAGACTTCAGAGATTGCTATTGGAAAAATTTATTTTTTATCAAAATGGAAAGTTTGGAGTGAAGGTGACATAATATGTAAGAAAGGATTCCGAGAAATCAAGAGTAAGCATGGAGAGAATTAGAATCTTGAAGACAGTGGTCCCTTTCTATTGGTTTCCTTCTGTCCCACACCAGAGGGCTCTTCTGATATGGGACTGAAGAATCTCTCAAACTTTTCTTTTAGCAGTATGCTTGGGTTTAGAGAAGGAGTGAGCTGATTCCATCTCCAAAGCCAGCTTGGTTTATAATTGAAATTGGAACCACAACTTTTCTAGATTGATAGAGATATAGATGTTAGACAGTGAGATTTTACCCTGTGTAGGTTGGTACCAATAGATTCTTTCTGCTGTAGACCTCCTGATATCCAAGGCCTTATGATTTCTGGAAGACGTGTGTTTCCATTATCCTGGAAAGTCAAAAACAGAACCCTACCCCAACCTTTGATTGTTAATTTTTTCTTACAAATTGTAGAGACATCACATTGGTGGATGAGCTTTTACTTTTCCTCATCAAGGGGTTTCTCCTGTTCAAATAGAATTTTTATTAATTTTGTTGGTATCCATAGCTTTTCTTCTCCTGCAGAAACAAAAGCAAAACCCCTTCCGCAATGTAGGACATACCAATTTTTCCATTTTGAGGTCAACACATCTTTGAAATAAACTGGTTGGTTTAGCTCAGGAGTTTTGTCTGTCATCTAATGTCTCTCCACAGCTGTTGTTCCTTTCTCATCAGCATTGAGAAAATTCAAGGTTAATAAAGTACTATGTAATCTATTTCTAGGAGTCATTGTTACATGTTGCTGTTTATTTAGTGTATCCTTTAAAGTTTGATTGGATCTTTCTATGACTGCTTGGCCTGTGGGATTGTGTGGCATACCTGTAACATGCTTTATATTGTAATAAGCAATGAACTGTCTCATTTTATTGGAGACATATGCTGGGGCATTGTCTGTCTTAATTTGTACAGGTATTCCCATGATGGCCATAACTTCTAATAGGTGTGTAATCACAGAATCAGCCTTTTCAGAACTCATGGAGTTGCCCACTGGAATCCTGAATAGGTGTCAATGGTATGGTGTACATTCTTTAATCTTCCAAATTCTGCAAAATGAAACACACCCATCTGCCAAATTTCATTTCTTTGTACACCTTTTTGATTGCTACCTGCAGGTAATGGAGTTTGGTTATAGAAGGAACAAGTAGGACATTTTTTCACAATATCCTAAGCTTGTTGCCAAGTGATGGAGAAATCCTTCTTCAAACCTTTGCTATTTACATGGTGTTTCTTAAGAAATTCTGAGGCTTCTAGCACATTACCTATTAGTAACTGATCAATCTCACCATTACCTTGTGCTAGAGATCCTGGCAGACCTGTATGGGATCTGATATGTGTTATATATATATAGGATGTTCCCTTTTTCTGATGATTTACTGCAATTGTATGAATAATGAAGTTAATTCTGTATTATCAGGAATAAATTCAGCAGTTTCAATATGTAAAACAACTCTCTCTGCATATTGAGAGTCAGTGACTATATTGAGGGGTTCTGTGATGTTCATCAGTACCATAAGAATGGCATACAGTTCTGCCTTTTGTACCCAGTTGTGTGGATTTGTACCACTTTACTTAAATCTCCTGATTTATATCCTGCTTTCCATGATTTATTTGCATCAGTATAGACTGTGAGCACTCCAGAAATTGGCTTTTGTCATACAATGTGAGGAAGGACCCATTCAGTCTTCTTTATGAATTCTATTCTCTTGCTTTTTGGATAATGGTTATTAATCTCTCCCAAAAAGTTTCTGCAGGCTCTCTGCCAGTATTCATTAGCTTTCCATAGTGATGAAATTTCCTCATTAGTTAAAGGTACTACAATTTTTGCTGGGTCCATTCCTGTCCACCGGCAAAGTCTTAATTTACCTTTTTGAATCAAATCAGAGATCTTTTCTGTATAAGTCTTTAATTTCTTATTTGGTTTATGTGGTAGGAATAAACATTCCAATATAATATCTTCCCTCTGAATCAAAATACCTGTTGGGGAATGTCTGGATGGAAATATGACAAGAATGCATTTAAGTTCTGGATCTACACATGCTTCTCGAATTGTCTTTTCTACTAGAGCCAACTCCTTCTCAGCTTCGGCTGATAATTCTCTTGGACTATTTAATTCTTTGTCCCCTTCTAGAGTATTAGCCAAATTTTGTAGTCCATCTTTGGGTATTCCCATGATACCCAGTAAGTTGGAAATGCTTCCTAACAACTTTTGAAAATCATTAAGAGTCTTCAATTGATCTCTCCTTAGTTGTACCTTTTGGGGTCTAATTTTTTGTAGCTCTATCTTATATCCTAAGTAATTAATAGAATCTCCTCTTTGTATTTTTTCAGGAGCAATTTGCAGTCGCCAGCAAGGCAAGACTTTTTTTTACTTCTTCAAACATGCTGTCTAATGTGTCCAACTTTGGATCAGCTAAGAGGATATCATCCATATAGTGATAAATTATGGATTGTGGAAACTTCACATGAATTATCTCCAATGGTTTTTGTACAAAGTATTGGCACAAGGTAGGGCTGTTTAACATTCCCTGTGGGAGGACCTACCATTGATATCTCTTGACTGGCTGGGAATTGTTATGATTAGGTACTGTGAAGGCAAATTTTTTCTACCATTTTCTTGTAAGAGTATAGTAAAGAAACAGTCTTTTAAGTCAATAACTATTGTAGGCCATTCTTTGGGTAGCAAAGAGGGCAAGGGCATCCCAGTCTGTAGGGAGCCCTTTGGCTGAATTACTTTATTAATAGCTCTCAGATCTGTCAGCGTTCTCCAGTTACTAGACTTTTTTTTAAATAACAAATACAGGAGAATTCCAAGGGCTGGTAGATTCTTCAATGTGTTGAGCATTTAATTGCTCTTGAACCAGCTGTTCTAAAGCTTGTAGCTTCTCTTTTGTCAAAGGCCATTGTCCAACCCTGAGAGATTTATTAGTTAGCCATTTTAAAGGTAAGGCAGTTGGTACTTCTGAGAGTTCAACAGCAGTTGTGCTCTGTTTGTGTACAGCCTGAATGGTTGGTGATTGTTTTTTATAGCATGTTATGATATTATTCCTAAAAACATGCATTGATCTGTATTCCTTTTCTGAGAGTGTAGGAATTTTAATCTGGGTATTCCACTGTTATAACAGATCTCGGCCCCAAAGATTTACTGCTACATTTGCTACATATGGCTTTAGCCTTCCTCTCTGTCCTTCTGGCCCTATGCATTAAACCCATCTCGAACTCTGTTTTATCTGAGATAGGGTTTCAATCCCTAGAAGTTGGACATCTACCTCTTGAAGAGGCCATTTCGGATGCCATGATTTTGGTGTAATTATAGTCACATCCACACCTGTGTCTACCAGGCCCTCCAGAACCAGGCCATTAATTCGAATTCTAAGCTTTGGTCTTTGATCATTTATGGAAGTGTGCCAAAATATTTGTTTTATTGTGTTCTTTGGAACATGTGATTCATCTATCAGAGCCGTTTTTTCATCCACTGCAATATCAGTTTTTACATTAGGCATTGGTTTATTCAGTTGTCCTGGAGAGGAATTTCTTCCAGAGTGGCTGGAAATGTTTGTACCACGTTTGATTTGGGGGCCTGCAAGAGGCCCCCTGAGGCATTTCCTGCCAGTAAAGGGTTGTCTCGTATATCTATTTTTGATCTGCACTCACTGGTCCATTGTCAGCCTTTGCCACATCTACATATTCCAGGAAGTTGGGGTCTCCTGTTTGGGCTATTTCTAGAAGTAGTATTACCTCTAAGAGCACCCCATGCACAGTTTTTACTTATATGACCTGGTGTACCACATTTAAAACATTTGGTACCACTGGGCCTTCTTTCACCTCTGGGATTTGTCTTTCCTATCCAAGCCTCATTACTGTAGTTAAGAGACTCAACACCATTAGTATACTGAATCCATTTTTCCAAAGGAGCTGATCTGACCTTTAATGGTGTAAGTATTCTTTTACATTCTGAATTAGCTTTGTTGAACGCCAAGGACTCAATTAATACTTTTCTTAATTCTTTATCTGACACAGCATTTGTTATAGCTGTGTTCAGCCTTTGTAAAATATCAGTGAAGGGTTTGTGTGGTCCCTGAAATATCTTTGTGTATACCTCAGTTGGTTTTCCAGGTTCTGGAATTTTCTTCCAAGCATTTAGAGCTGCTGTATGGCATAGGGATATTGTATGCTCCTCATAACTGGCTTGTACATTCCTGTCAGCAAAACATCTCTCACCAAGTATTTGATCTTGGGAGATCTCAAAACCTCTGAGTTTAACTTGTTGTTCTAAATTTCTTGCCTCTTCTCTCAACAAGCTTTTCCACTGTAACTGCTGGCTATGTTCTAGAACAGCTGAAATTAACTGATGCCAGTCATCTGGAATGATTCTATGTGAGGTAGACCACAAATTTAACATCTGTCTTATGTATGTGGAATGTATCCCATATGTAACTACTGCTTCCTGTATATTTTTAAAGTCTCTTGTTGAAATTGGTTGTAATGTATATGTCATATATGGCTCAGAGTGTGTACCATCTGCTGGCTTCTCATGGATGATGACAGGATAAGCCATTGTATGAGAGCCATTTGGAGATGTTACAACCTGTATGGTCTTGCCCTTCTGCTTTTTAGGTCCCTTGTCATGTTTACTGAGAGTTTCTTCCAGGGCTTACAGACGAGTACCTAGGGTCTGTTCTAGGGAGTGAACTGCCTCTCTTGCAAGGGATTCCTGATTTCTCATGGAATCATGGAAGTTTGTATGTTCTTCAGAAACACATGACTTCATGGACCTTATCTTATCAATTAATGATAATCTTTCTTCCTTATACAGTGTCTGAGTAGCCACAACTTCACTCTGGAGAGTTAGTATTCTATCCATTAAATATTCATATTTATTATCAATAAAATCAATTTTGGGTACAAACCTGTTTTGTAAATCCTGGTTAGCAGATTCCAGAGAAAGAATCTTTTTATGTAAGCTTTCATTGCTATCTTTTAAAGCCTGTATCAGTCATAATAATGACTCATCTTTGTTATTATTATTAAACCAGTATTTGAACACTGTGTGAATTATTACAATGAATGTCAAAATGGTACAGGCCAGATATGCCTTAGGAAGGTTGTATATTTCCAGGAAAATGGCATTCATCATACAGGCAAAAAGGTTTTTAAATTCTTGTGAGGTAATGTTGTCGGCCATATTACAAGAATTACTCAAAATTTGTTAGTCAGTTTTAAGATGTAAAATTATCAAGTACTATTACTTGAAATAAGATGCTGGTTTGCCTGTCCTACCTTTCCATGGTTTTAGGGGATGTAGTAGCACTTTTCAGCCAGCAGGAGGTGTTGGTACAGCTCCAAAGCAGGTCCTGTTGAATGCCTTGGCTGGCAGCAGAGTAAGCACAGACAGTAGGCAGTTCTTCCGGTGACTCCCTGGAGCTTCAGGGCATGGAGAGTTCCAGGCCACTCTAAGCCCCTCTCTGCCTCTACAGACAGGAGGTCTGCCAGCAGGCACACCTCCAAGGCCTCTCTGTGCCAAAGTAGGGTGCCACCAGGGACAGTACCATGTCTATTTTAACTAGGTGAAACTGTGGAAGCCTTGGGCTAGGGCAGGGAGCCGGCACTCAAGGAGGAGGGGGAATGCCTCACTCACAGCAGTTTCACTGGTCTGGGGGCTAAACTTGCTGTGGAGTTGAGACCAGATTAGTTCTTTTTCAGGAATAAAACCATGTAGGTTTTTTATGGTTTTATGGAGCTCTGCAGGTGGTACCCTGCAGCTTCAAGTGCCCACCAGCTGGGGAGGAAGCTGAGGGTGGGAGCCACCCAGGCTTTTGGAATTTGCCCTGAGTGAGCACCAAATATTAGTGAAATTATTAAGGCCACTCCATGTAGTTAAAAAGGTTTATTTTGTGGGGTAACTTACAAGTGAAGGGATAGGTAACAAGGTCTGGGAAAGGTGTAGCACAGTCTGGTGGTGTTCTCTGGAAAACTCTGCTTGGTCTACCTCCAGCGTCCAGGGTCCAGGAACCAAGAGCAGCTGGTGCATCTGGATCTTGGGTCTTCAGGGTCCTTTCTCTGCCCCACCTTGTAGGCATGACAGTTACCAAAGCCTCAATGGGGGTTGGAACTTCCAGATCAAAGCTGGAATGGCTACCCACTACACCATACTACTTTACAGTCATAGAAAACAAAAAAAAAACCACAGGTAAATAAACCTGAGACAGATGGCTGCAAGAGGCAGTTGTGTACCATGGGACAGACAAATGTGGACACACTGAACTGAAGTATCCAAGCAATTTGGGTATGAAGGGTACCATGCCTTATGGCCCTACCATTTAGTAAGGATTAATCCCACCACCTTTGGATAAGTAGAGACTGACCAACCCAGACCATAAGCCACAATCCAGCTAGACCTACAAAGATGTTTCTTTGATGTGGTTTTCTACCATGGAGTGTGAGGAATTTGAAGCTCAGGTCAAAAAGAGCCCTCAATTTCTACAATCTCTTTCTTCCTGTAGCACTGAGATATGGTGAGTTACCTCAGGCTTCTTCTGTCATAACTTCCCTGTAATAATGGACTGTACCATCAAATGGTGACCTAAAATAAATGTTTTATTGATTAAATTCAATTTCCAGGGTATTTTATCATAGCAATAAAACAAGTAGTTAATGCACTATTGTTGTTATATTGATTTCTTTTCTTTGTAGGGTCCTGTGGACTGAGCCTTTAAGAGAAGACTACTCACAAAGAAGACAGAAATAAAGCTGGAAGAGATAGTCATCCCAAACAATGTGCACCTGTGATGGAAAATCAAGGTAGTGAAGCTCCCCTGAAAGATAATAACTCCTTAAATACTGAATCCAATGATAGTGAATAAGTTAAAATGTCAAAAATATAAAAATCAAATTCTGTTTCTAAAAAGAAAATAAACTATTTCAGAAAGGTAAAAACAAGAACATGAGTACCACATCTCTGAGAATTTTAGTTAAGATATTGAGATACTGACTCAAAACAAAATAAAGTAAAAACACTAAAAATGTAACTATTAAAAATGAAGAATTCAAATACTGAAGCAAAATCTATGATGGAAAGCATCCCAGGTAGACTAGACTGAACAGAAAAAGAATACCAGGAATGGAAGACAAGGCTGAAGGAATACTACATTCAGCCAAAAACTGAAAAGTGGGTAAGGTCATGTATTTCAAGAACTCTAGAATAATGATTAACAGTCCAATCCTGAAAATCAATAATCTAGAGGAAGAAGAGAAAATAAAATCTCATCACAGAAAATAAGTTTGATAAAATTACAGCAAAAAATTTTTCAAATCCATGGAAAGACTTGGACATTCAAGAATCCTGAATCGGCACAACCAGAAAAGAATGTCTACATGACACCTAATAGTTAAGATGTAAAGACTACACAATCAGGAAATAATAATAAAACTGACAATAAAAAAAGCAAACTCACAAACGTGAACTCATCAGAATCACATCAGATTTCTGAGTTGAACCCCATATGAGGAAGCAGGTACAAATGGTTTATTTCAAGCCTTGAAGTAGATCACTACCTAGTATGTACTAGAAATCTATTCAAATTCACATGCAATAAAATCTTCCTAATTAAGATATCTGTAAAACCAAAGAGTAAGAAACAAGCAGGACTCAGACAGTTATCCCATGTGTAGCTCATATGATGAACATTGATATGCAAAAAAGAACCAGACTCTTCAGTGGTGAAAGGGGAAAAGTTGGGGGGTGAGAGGCCAAACAGGGTAATGAGAACCAATATGAACAAAGTAGACAAAAATACACGCACTAAAATTTTATAATAAAACAAACTGCATTAGATAACAATAAACTTTTAATAAGCCAAAAGATAAGGTAAGTTAAAAGGAAGATTTAATGATAGTTTATTGAAAGCACCCAATTTCTATGATCTTCTATAGGGGATAAAAAAGGCAAGAAAGTAGCTACCCTCTGAAACTGAGGCATCATGAGAATGTACCACAGAGAGTAAATCTGTCCTCAAATTCTCAACAATGTCTTCAAAATTTAGTGTCTTTCATTCAGCTGGTCTACTCTATTAGTAATGCTATCCATTGTATTTTGTTTGATTCAGTATTTTTCCCTTCTAATATTGATTTTTCATTTTATAACATCCATCTCTTTGCTGAGTTTCTTGAACAAATCTCCAATTATCTTTACTTCATTCAGTGCTCTAGGTTAATCCTCCTTCATATTGACTTGCCTATTCATATTTCTTTCCATATGGTGAGATTTCTGCAGCTATTGGTATGGATATCTCTTCTGGTGGTTTACTGGTGTCTTCTTGAAAGACCCCCAGCCTCCCCGCCTAACATAGCTTAGCTCAGCTGTTTTTGAATAAAGCCTGAGAGGTACTGAGGAGTTCAGTTAACGGACATGGAATAAACAGAACATTTGTGGTTAGCCACCTGGCCCCAGAGCGAGGAACTAAAAGGTCAGAAAAACACCCTGTACCCTAGACAAAAGCTAGGCGTGGCAAGTTCGGGGAGAAACCACGAACTGTCCTGGGTTTGAACCTGGCCTCATTTGAATCATCCAATCAAAACCCTGTAACCAGGCTTCTTGCTTCTGTACCCGAGCTTCGGCTGCCCGACCCTATAAAAACCCTCTGCTCCAGCCCGTGGGCGCGCCAGTCCCTTGAGCTTCTTGAGAGACTGTGTCGCCCCGGGTACCCGTGTTCCCGAATAAAGCCTCTTGCTGTTTGCATCTGATTCGTGGTCTCGGTGTGATCCTTGGGCGAGGGTCTCTCCTGAGGGAAGACTGCCTTCAGGGGGGTCTTTCATTTGGGGGCTCGTCCGGGATTAGAGACCCCCTGCTTCGGGACCACCGACCCACTGTCAGGAGGTAAGTTGGCCGGCCACTATCTGTCTTGTCCCAGTCTGTCTACTTGTCTTCCGTTTTCGTCGGGCGCCCTAATTCAGGTCTGAGTCGGTGGGGGCTGAAGGAGCTGATGAGCTCGGACTTCGCCCACCAAAACCCTGGAAGACGTTCCACGGGTCACTGAAGTCTCCTCTGGGGCACGGTTTTTCGGGGCCTCTCCCGTGTCAGAAGGATACGTGGTATTGGCAGGGGACGGAGATCGAGGTTCCTCCACATCCCCGTCTGAGTTTCTGCTTTCGGTTTTACGCCAAAGCCGCGCAGCGCGAATTTCTGTCGTCTGTCTTGTCTTTTTGTTTATCGTTACTTGTCTAACACTTCTTTATCTAGAGACCACCATGGGACAGACCGTCACCACCCCACTGAGCCTAACCACGAACCACTGGTCCGATGTTAAGGCCCGAGGAAACAATGAAGGTGTCATTGTCAAAAAGAAAAAATGGATCACCCTCTGCGAGGCCGAATGGGTCATGATGAATGTTGGCTGGCCGCGAGAAGGATCCTTTAACCTCTCTCTTATTTCACAGGTGGAGGGCAAGGTTTTTGCCCCTAATCCTTATGGACACCCCGACCAGGTCCCATACATCGCCATCTGGAGATCTCTGGTCGAAAATCCATTTTCATGGGTCAAGCCTTTCCTTCCACAGCCCCCTCCAGTCTCTGGGCCCTCTGCACCCCTCAACCCGGACTCTTCCCTTTACCCTGTGCTCCCTCACAAGGAGACTCCCAAGCCCCCTGTCCTTCCCCCAGACTCTAACTCTCCTCTCATAGACCTCCTGACAGACGAGCCACCGCCCTATCAGCCACCCCCACCGGCACCGACCGCCCCTCCGGCGGCTGAGCCCGTGGCGGCCCCAGCTCCGGCATCGGCCGCCTCCGCGGCGGCGGCGGCCTCTGCTGCGGCACCAGCCATGACCGGCAGCGCGCCCTCTATGATGACCTCGCTCGCTGAAGACTCGGAGGACGAAGAAGAAGCAGCCCAGTCTCCCGTCGCAGGTCGCCTCAGAGGCCGACGGGCCGCCTCTCCCCCTCCTGCATCCAAAGCCTTTTCGCTCCGGGAAGGGCCCAACCAACAAATGCAATATTGGCCCTTTTCTGCCTCAGACCTTTATAATTGGAAACAACATAACCCCCCTTTTTCCAGGGACCCCGTTGCTTTAACTAACCTAATTGAGTCCATCCTAATGACTCACAGGCAGACTTGGGACGACTGTCAGCAGCTCCTGCAGACCCTCTTAACAGTAGAGGAAAAGCAGAGAGTTTTCCTGGAGGCCCGGAAGCAGGTTCCGGGCGACGATGGGAGGCCAACCCAACTCCCGAACATCATCGATGCAGCTTTTCCTTTGACCCGCCCTAACTGGGACTTCAGTACACCTGAAGGTAGGGAGCATCTACGTCTCTATCGCCAGTTGCTCTTAGCGGGTCTCCGAGCAGCCGCTAGAAGGCCTACCAATTTGGCTCAGGTAAGGAATGTGATACAGGGAAAGGAAGAGACACCCGCTGCATTTCTAGAAAGGTTGAAGGAGGCTTATAGGATGTACACTCCGTATGATCCAGAAGACCCAGGTCAAGCACCAGGTGTCATCCTATCATTTATCTATCAGTCTAGCTCAGATATCAGAACCAAATTGCAGCGGTTAGAGGGTTTACAGGTGCTAGGGTTGCCAGACCTATTGAAGGAAGCAGAGAAAATATTCAATAAGAGAGAAACTCCTGAGGAGCGTGAGGAAAGGAGATGGCAGAAACAAGAGGAAAGGGATAAGAAACAACATAGGGAGATGAAGAAGGTTCTGGCCGCCATTGTGTCTCAGGGACAGCAGAGAGAGGGAGATAGGTCGGGAGAACAAAGAAGGCCACCCCTAGATAAAGATCAATGTGCTTACTGCAAGGAGAAGGGACACTGGGCCCGAGAATGCCCCAAGAAGCCACAAGGACCCCGCCGGCCCAAGCCCAAGACCGTGGACCTCCTTAGTCTGGAGGACTAGGGGGGTCGAGGCCAGGAGCCCCCCCCCGAGCCTAGGATAACCCTCAAGATCGGGGGGCAGCCCGTGACCTTCCTGGTTGATACTGGTGCCGAACATTCAGTCCTAACTCATGCCGGAGTGCCTCTTAGCCGGCATTCTGCACTGGTGCAGGGGGCAACTGGAAACAAGAGATATTATTGGACTATCGAGAGAAAAGTCCAACTGGCTTCAGGGCAAGTAACTCACTCCTTTCTGCACATACCTGAATGCCCCCATCCGCTGTTAGGACGGGACCTACTAACCAAATTAAAAGCGCAAATCTATTTTGATGAGAGGGGACCGAGGGTCACGGGTCCTAAAGGAGACCCTCTACAAATCCTTGCCCTCAATTTAGAGGAAGAATACCATTTGTTTGAGTCAGAACCCCCGGAGAAATCACCTGAGGAGCTACAGAACTGGTTGAGAGAGTTTCCTCGCGCCTGGGCAGAGACTGGGGGCCTGGGGTTGGCACGCGATCAGCCACCGCTGATGATCTCATTAAAGGCCTCCGCGACTCCCGTTTCAATCAGACAATACCCAATGTCACGGGAAGCTCATGAGGGAATCAAACCCCATATCCGGAGGCTCCTGGACCAAGGGGTGCTGAAGCCCTGTCAGTCCCCATGGAACACCCCTCTCTTGCCTGTTAGGAAACCGGGGACAGGGGACTACAGGCCAGTCCAGGATTTGAGAGAGGTCAATAAGCGGGTGGAGGACATACACCCCACGGTGCCTAACCCCTATAACCTTCTGAGCACCCTCCCACCGACCCACGTCTGGTACACGGTACTAGACCTGAAAGATGCCTTCTTTTGTTTGAGACTACACCCTCAAAGTCAACTACTGTTCGCCTTTGAATGGAGGGACCCAGAACAAGGGCTCTCGGGACAACTAACCTGGACCCGGCTCCCTCAGGGCTTCAAAAATAGCCCAACCCTCTTTGATGAGGCCCTACATGCAGATTTGGCCGGGTTCCGGGTTGAGCACCCAACCCTGACCCTGCTCCAGTACGTGGATGACCTACTCCTGGCAGCCAGGAGTCGAACCGAGTGCCTGGAGGGCACTCGGGCCTTACTGGCCAGACTTGGACAGAAGGGTTATAGAGCCTCGGCCAAGAAGGCTCAAATATGCCGAGACAAGGTTACCTACCTGGGCTACACCCTGAGCGGGGGGCAAAGGTGGCTAACAGAAGCAAGGAAGGAGATGATAATCTCCATCCCCCCTCCTCAGAACCCCCGCCAAGTTCGAGAGTTCCTGGGTACGGCTGGGTACTGCCGCCTTTGGATTCCTGGCTTTGCCGAACTGGCAGCCCCATTATACCCCCTCACTAAACCAGGGGCCATGTTCCAATGGGAAGAGGAGCATCAGAAAGCATTCCAACAGATCAAGAAGGCCTTACTTGAGGCCCCGGCTCTGGGTCTGCCAGATCTTACCAAACCCTTTGAACTGTTTATAGATGAGAACTCGGGCTTTGCTAAAGGGGTGCTGGTGCAAAGACTGGGACCTTGGAGGAGACCTGTGGCGTACTTGTCCAAGAAGTTGGACTTGGTGGCTACAGGATGGCCTCCATGCCTTCGCATGGTGGCAGCCATTGCCATATTACTCAAGGATGCTGGGAAACTAACTTTGGGACAGCCGTTGACTGTGCTGGCTTCCCATGCAGTGGAGGCCGTGGTCCGCCAACCTCCGGACAGATGGCTTTCCAACGCCAGAATGACTTACTACCAGGCCTTACTACTGGACTCAGACCGGGTAAAATTTGGACCGATAGTCTCCCTTAACCCTGCCACCTTGCTACCGCTACCTAGCCCCTCCAAGGAACATGACTGCCTCCAGATTCTAGCCGAAGTACATGGCACCTGCCCTGACCTGACAGATCAGCCGCTTAAGGACCCCGACGTTGTCTGGTACACAGATGGGAGCAGTTTTCTGGAAGAGGGGGAACGCAGAGCCGGGGCAGCTGTTACCACCGAATCAGAAGTGATATGGGCATCGTCGCTCCCGCCTGGGACATCGGCCCAACGTGCAGAACTGATTGCGCTTACGCAAGCCCTCCGGATGGCAGAAGGTAAGAAGCTCACAGTTTATACTGACAGCAGATACGCCTTCGCCACTGCACATGTCCACGGGGAAATCTACAGACAGAGGGGTCTGCTGACATCTGCGGGTAAGGAGATCAAGAACAAAAAAGAGATCCTAGACCTCTTAAAGGCCCTGTTCCTTCCGCTCCAACTCAGTATTATCCACTGCCCAGGGCATCAGAAGAACGACTCTGCGGCGGCCAGAGGGAATCGATTGGCGGACCTGACTGCCCGAACAGTAGCTTCCCAGCCAGTAGAGAGCAGCCAGTTGATGGCTATCCAAGAACCACAGTCTGAGAGAGACCCCATGCCCTATAGCCCAGAAGACCATGAGCTAGCAAAGAAAATGAGGGCGGGCTGGGAACAACAGAGGCAAGCCTATATATTAGGGGACCGGGTGGTCATGCCAACCTCCCATACCCGATATATGCTGAGATTCCTCCATGCGTTGACCCATTTGAGCAGAAACAAAATAAAGGCCCTATTAGACAGAGAAAACACCGGGACAGTACTACTGAACCAGGACCGGGTGCTTCAGCAGGTAACTTCTACCTGCCCAGCCTGTGCCCAGGTCAACGCAGGAAAAATTCATCTAAACAAAGGGGCCCGCCAAAGAGGCCATCGTCCTGGTGTACATTGGGAAATAGACTTTACAGAAATAAAACCCGGACTCTACGGGTACCGGTACCTCCTGGTCTTCGTGGACACCTTTTCAGGATGGATTGAGGCATTTCCAACCAAGAATGAAACGGCTAACGTGGTAACAAAGAAACTGTTGGAAGAGATCTTCCCCAGGTATGGGATGCCTCATATATTGGGGTCGGACAACGGGCCTGCCTTCGTCTCTCTGGTAAGTCAGAAAGTGGCCAAATTATTGGGGGTTAATTGGAAACTCCATTGCGCATACCGCCCCCAGAGTTCAGGACAGGTAGAGCGAGCTAATAGGACAATTAAGGAGACTTTAACCAAATTAACGCTTGCAACTGGCACTAGAGATTGGGTGCTCCTACTTCCCTTGGCTCTTTACCGAGCCCGGAATACTCCTGGGCCGCACGGCCTAACCCCTTTTGAAATTCTATATGGGGCCCCACCTCCAGTCGTGAAATTTCTCCATCCTGATATCTCATCTTTTGCCACCAGCCCCACTTTAGAGGCACATCTACAGGCCCTCCAGCTGGTGCAGAAGGAGATCTGGAAACCCTTGGCTAAAGCCTACCGAGAGCAGCTGGACAAGCCGGTGGTCCCCCACCCTTTCCAGATTGGGGACTCCGTTTGGGTCTGGCGCCACCAGACTAAGAATCTAGAGTCACGGTGGAAGGGGCCCTACACTGTCTTGCTGACCACCCCCACTGCACTCAAGGTCGACGGGATTGCTGCATGGATCCACGCCTCTCATGTGAAGGCTGCCGGGGAGACCGACCCAGCAGGATCCAGAGAATCAACATGGACAGTGTACTGCACACAGAACCCCCTAAAAATAAGGTTGGCCCGCGGCTCCTCTTCCTCCCCCTCTTCTTGCTCTCTGTCTACCCCCAGGGGACTAGGGCGGCAGAGAGCCCGCACCTAGTCAAGAAACTCACTTGGCAGGTCATCTCACAAACTGGGGAAACGGTCTGGCAGACGACCGCCCTTCATACCCCCTTTACATGGTGGCCCCCCCTAACCCCTGACTTCTGTCAGTTGGCATTGAATTCGGGACTCTGGGGGGTTGAGGGCATTAAGCTTGATGCCTTAAACTCCTCCACCCACCCGGGGGGGGGTGCATTGGCCGGATCCGGGATGCCGTCACCCTCAAGCGAGATGTAGATTCGCCCAGTCGGACTTTTATGTCTGTCCGGGGGATGGGAGGGGCTGGGCCCTCGCCAAGAAATGCGGGGGGGAAGGAGATTTCTTCTGTGCCCAATGGGGCTGCGAGACCACTGGCGCAGCATATTGGAGTCCTAGCTCTAGCTGGGACCTGATCCAGACCAATAGAGGATTCAGGAAGGCTACACGCGGGGGGTCTTGCTCAGCTGGGTCCACCGAGGTCAGCCGATTCGAGCCCGGGCTCTCACTCCCCCTAAATATAACTTTCACTGGCCCAGGGAAGGCTGATAGAAACTGGCAACGGGGGCGCACTTGGGGGCTCAGGTTATATGAAACCGGATATGATCGGGGCGTAAGATTCACTATCAAACTTAAGATTGAGGAGGCCTCCGCCCCTATAGGCCCCAATCAGGTTCTCTCTGACCAGAAGCGCCCCTCCTTACCTGTTCCAGCACCCCCGAAGATTACCCCTCGACCCGGTTCGATTACCAGCCCAGGTTTAACTCCGGCCACTACCAAACCGCCCCGGCCAGGAACCGGAGACCGGCTCTTGGGTCTGCTAGCAGGGGCTTACCAGGCCTTAAATGTAACCTACCCAAATAGAACGCAAGAATGTTGGCTATGTCTGGTTTCCCAACCTCCCTACTACGAGGGGATAGCAACCCAGGGTAATTATACTAACACTCACAGTCCCCCTCCGAGCCAATGTCTAGGGACAGCCCAACATAAGCTCACAATCTCAGAGGTGTCAGGACAAAGACTATGTCTAGGGAGCGTCCCCCGCACCCACCAACACCTGTGTAACCGCACCCTATCCATAAGTGCTGTCCCTGGTTATGTCACCGGCCCTAATGGTACCTATTGGGCATGTAATACTGGGCTCACCCCCTGCGTTTCAGCCTCAGCCCTCAATGCTACCTCTGATTTTTGTGTGCTCATCGAGTTGTATCCAAAGATTGTTTACCATACACCAGAGGAGATTTACCCACACTTTGAGATGAGACCCTATCGGTATAAGAGAGAGCTGGCGTCTCTCACTCTGGCCCTATTATTGGGGGGGCTGACTATGGGAGGAATAGCAGCCGGGGTAGGGACAGGCACTACCGCCCTAATGGAAACCCAACAATTCAGACAGCTCCAAGCGGCCATGAATCAGGACATTCGGGACCTAGAGGAATCAGTAAGCGCCTTAGAAAAATCCCTGACCTCCCTCTCTGAAGTAGTGCTCCAGAACAGAAGGGGACTCGACATTCTATTCTTACAGGAGGGAGGGTTGTGTGCCGCTCTTAAAGAGGAATGTTGCTTCTATGTGGATCATACTGGGGTGGTAAGAGATAGCATGGCTAAGTTGAGAAAACAATTAGAACAGAGACAAAAATTCTTTGAAGAGCAACATGGAAGGTTTGAAGGATGGTTCAGAAGGTCCCCCTGGCTCACCACCCTCATTTCCACCCTTCTGGGACCCCTTCTGATTCTATTACTCCTCCTGACGTTTGGGCCCTGTATCCTAAGTAGACTTGTCCAATTTATCAGGGAACGCGTCTCTATTGTTCAGACTTTGGTATTAACCCAGCAATACCAAAGGCTCAACCAGATGGAACTCGAGTCACGTCACCAATCTTCCCCATGAATGGAGGATTCCATTCCTGAGATAAGAAAATGGGGGAATGAAAGACCCCCAGCCTCCCCGCCTAACATAGCTTAGCTCAGCTGTTTTTGAATAAAGCCTGAGAGGTACTGAGGAGTTCAGTTAACGGACATGGAATAAACAGAACATTTGTGGTTAGCCACCTGGCCCCAGAGCGAGGAACTAAAAGGTCAGAAAAACACCCTGTACCCTAGACAAAAGCTAGGCGTGGCGAGTTCGGGGAGAAACCACGAACTGTCCTGGGTTTGAACCTGGCCTCATTTGAATCATCCAATCAAAACCCTGTAACCAGGCTTCTTGCTTCTGTACCCGAGCTTCGGCTGCCCGACCCTATAAAAACCCTCTGCTCCAGCCCGTGGGCGCGCCAGTCCCTTGAGCTTCTTGAGAGACTGTGTCGCCCCGGGTACCCGTGTTCCCGAATAAAGCCTCTTGCTGTTTGCATCTGATTCGTGGTCTCGGTGTGATCCTTGGGCGAGGGTCTCTCCTGAGGGAAGACTGCCTTCAGGGGGTCTTTCATTCTGAGTGAACAGATTCCTCTTGATAGTTCAGTACCCAGCACTGCTCAGAGAGGAGAAAACTAGTCATGGAAATAAAACAAAATCAAAATCAAAATATAAAAAATTATAATAAACCAACTGAAGAACTCAGGATCTGTCCCCACACTCTATACCTGTTCCCCAATGTCTGTCATCCTGTGATCTACCAGTGCTGGAAGATTATTGGGAAGATGCCATGACATCCCAGAAGCCAAGAAGTTCTATAATTCAAAATCCTGCATATGTCTCTAAGAACAAAGGAAAATGAATATACTTCGCCACACCAATGATGAAAACCTACAGGAAATTAAAAGGCTGCTGAGAAAAAGACTATCAGCCTTCACCAGGGACAATCCCAATCAGTCAAATCTAAATTCACATACATATGAGTACCACCAAATGAACTCATCAGGTTTTGTCTATAAATTCAAATGTGTTGTGAAAATAATAATTAAAAATTAAGAGGTTATAAAATGAAAAGAAGTGAGGAGAGGACATGAGAGGAGTTGGGGGAGGAGAAGAAGGAGAAATTATGTTAATATATTACTTACATATGAAATTCTCAAAATAAGGGTTAAAAATTTAAATAAAAAGTCATAAAATGAAAATAAATGCCTATGGGACATTTATATGTTTTCATTCAAGGGTGTAAACATGTTTTTTTCTTTCCAGAGAAACTTGCTTAGACCCTGATCAGTAGCATTTGCTTAGGGATGTACTGTTACAGGATTTCAGAAACCTAATCCTTCTGGGTGAAGGTACTTCCTAGAGAATACTGAATACACTGTAAACATTTCTATTACTTCTGCCATGGAATGCCTCATGGAAGCTTCCATGTAGCACTAGTAATTTTGAGATTCCTTCTTTAAGGAAAACAGTAATCAACATTTTAGTAGCTTAGGCAAGGTAACTTTGATGGCATTACTTTCTTGATTTTAACTCATTCCTTTCTTGAGGAAGTGTGTATCCTTCCCTCTGAGTTAGTTGGTGGTCATTTTAGAAGTTCATCAGCTCAAAATATTGTGATCCTCACCTTAAAGTCTGATTTTATCACTGTAGCTAAGAATTGCCAATAGTGGGGTGGAGAGATGGCTTAGAGGTTAAGAGTACTGGCTGCTCTTCCAGAGGTCCTGAGTTCAATTTCCAGCAACCACATAGTGGCTCACAAACCCTCTCTAATGAGATCTAGTGCTCTCTTCTGGTGTGCAAGCATACATGCAAGTAGAAAACTGTATATATAATAAATAAAATAAATTAAAAAATCTTTAAAAATTAAAAAAAATAGACAATAGTTGTGTGCACTTGAAAATTGAAAACCTCTCTATGTAAATGTCAGGGAACATTCAGAGAGGCAAACTTCTAGACTTTAGAAAGTATCTTTTCTTTCCTACTAAGTACAGTACTGTTAAGCACAGTAACGAGATAGAAATAATCATTACTGGGAGACTCCAAGCAAGCATCATGATAATTTTACATAAATGAATCTTGCTTTCTTTAAGTCATGTCTAGTCACATTTGTCAACCAAAGAAAAGAGCCCAAGAATGTGAAGAGAGAAGACCACACAGAAGCCACTTATCCAGGAGGTAGGATGAATGGACCAGAGAACACAGGTAAGAAGTTCTAAGATCAAAGAGAGAAGCCAAGCTTTTAAAAAGTCTGTTTCTGCAAAAATAATTTTTCTGGAGCTTAAATACATTTCTTTTGCAATGAGTGAAGATCATTTCCTTAGCCATGTTTCTCATACTTTGAAGTCCTGTAAGTGTCCTCTTATCCTAACTCTCCCATCATTGTCTAGCACATTGATAGGTATAGATGAAGTATTTATTTTTGCTGTGGAATCCTGAATAATCCATGGATTTTTATTGATATATATATTTCAGAATGTTTGATAAGCTACTCTGATAGATTAAAGCATCAAAAATGAGTTTTTAAATACTTCATGTATCTGATCCTTAAAAATTGTCTCTTCAGTGCTTCTTATGAGTGATTGCAATTGATTTTGTGTATTTTCTGCCATGACTTGAATTTTTAATGCCTTCCTTATATGGCTATGGCCTAATATGAAAATTCTAATTACCTAGGAGTCTCCCTTTAGAAACATACCAATGATTTTTCAAGGTTTTATAGATGAAATGTTCAACTTTTCTTCTTCTCAATTTAATTTTATGTATTTTGCTTTTAGTAAAAGATCCTTCCAATCAGCCAGTCAGTGATGGTGCACACCTTTAATCCCAGCACTAAGGAGGCAGAAATAGGGAGATCTCTATGAATTCAAAGTCAGCCTGTGAGTTTCAGGAGAGCCAGGACTATTACACAGAGAAACCCTATCTTGAAAAACAAATAACAACAACAAAATTTCCTTCCAATCAATGGACAATACTTTTAAAAATTAATGCATGCATTATGGTTGGGTAGTAATTTTAGTGCTATGCATGCCAGAATAATGTATGGTAAAATTAAAATATGTATAATCTATAGGACCATTTTCAATAAATCATTCATGTTTTTGTTCATCCATAATAGAAGGATAGTTACATTCAAATAATATGCCACTAAAAATCATAAAATTAAATTCAGAAAACATAATGTACTGTTATCAGGGATAGAAATGATCAAAATACATTATATGCATGTATGAAATTCTCAAAGAATAAATACATATTTAAAATGTAATTCAAAGGAATAAAGGCAAGAAAAGGAGGAAATGAGAATAAAAGAGCAAGAGATTTAAATGCAAATATAAAATAAGAAAAAATATATGTACATGAAGTCAGATGAATATAAGAATAAAAAATCCCGAGTATAAAATACTTTAAAATAAAACAAATACCAAATTTGAGAATTACAAGAAAAATTTAAAGAAAAAGTAATAGAGCAAAAAGTAAGTTAAGATATAAAGCAGGACCTCACTGAGTCCTCTAGTAAGTGTAACTTATTTGAGGGAGAGTGTTACAAGTCCTGCCTGGAATCTATTGTACTTCATCTCTGTTGTCACCATATTGGTGACATCCCACTCGCCTTGTGGCATGAGGCTGTAAGGTCAAATGGATGCTGCCAGTGTCAAATCTGCATCTTCACTTTAGAAACTTCCTTAGTTTGAGTGCCTGGAGCCTGCCCTAACCTCAGTGAGTTTTGCACCTTGTGAGCTGGAAGTGTTCTCACTTTCTTCAGAGGCTCTCTGGTTTTTCTTTCAAAGACACAAACATCTAAGCTGAGCAGTGCATCCTGAGTATATTCGGGAATACGTAAGATAAGCATTCACATCTGCACTGAAGTGGCAGAACAGGAGGTGCCTTTCTGGCTATTTTCAATGCTTTCAGATTCTTCCTAGCAGCAAATCATCTTATGGAGTTCAGGAGACTGAGGAATAGGGGGGTCCACAGGTCTTGGGCTGAGAATTCTCAGTCTTGCCTGACAGAAAACTATATACAGCAGAGACACAGCAACAGAGGCAGGGAACTGCCTGTGTTCTGGAGTGCTCAGTGACCCCAATAATGTGTAGGCCAAAGACTTGCTCTTTGTCACATTTCAAGGCCTCAAACTGAATCACTTTCCAAAGCCCCAGTTTCCTACTGCTTAAGGTGCTTACCATGGACACCAGACCCTGACCTCCTCTATGAATGACTCTCATGGCAATCTTCTATGCCAAATGTGCAGCCAAGTGTCCCCAGCCTAGCTGGCTTATGCTACTTCTCTTTGTTTCCAAATCCTTAAAATCACTCACTCCCAGTCAGTAGGCCCCTCCTCAAGATGGAGTCTGGCTGTACGTTCTCAGAGATGGGACTCTGATATTTTCACACAGGCTCTTCAATATTACCCTGACTCTTCTTATGTATGTGTGCCATGGGGAAAATTTCTAATACACTGTCCTATCTGAAACCTCAATCTATCCTTAATACTTTAAATCCACAATCAATGGAGACTTCTCCATTTACTTTACTACAGTGAATGAAATCTGAGAATGAATACAATGTGCAAATGACATTTCCCTGGGCATAAAGTTTTCATGTGATTTATAAACTCAAATGACTGGTGAGAGGTAGTGCAGAAAGGGGATGATCTACTCCAATAAGCTGATCACCCATGGCTAACTTAGGACCCTAAGCCTCTCTCTAAAACTTCAGAATGTATGTGTGTGTGTGTGTGTGTGTGTGTGTGTGTGCGCGCGCATGCATGATCGTGCGTGTGTTAACATAGAGTTTTCTTTACTATCCAAAGTTAGTGAATGTAGGACAACATATTCTGGACATAAACTTTCTTAGATAAAACAAAATTCTTTGGAGAGGAGAAAAAATGAAGTAAAGGAGCTGAGATCTGAAAGGAAGGGAGCCTGGAGTGTAACAAGTGGGTTATAGAGTAGAATATGGAACTGCAGCTCAAGAAGGAGCTAAGGAATTTGGAGAAGACCTGAAAATGAAAACAATGATGTACAAGCTCAAAATATCTGCCTTTTACAGTAAGGAGAAAATAGAAAGAGTCCACTCTGTGACAGTGTATCAAGTGAATGCTGATCTTCAAGTCTGAGCGAGCTACAGAAGTGAATGCTGATCTTCAAGTTTGAGCTACAGAAGTGCTTACGTCCTCAGATGGTTCCTTTTACATGGAGTGTCAAGGACCAATCCCAAACTCCGTTTAGCCAAATTCATTTTTTTTTTGTTTTTTTCGAGACAGGCCTTCTCTGTGTAGCTTTGTGCCTTTTCCTGGAACTCACTTGGTAGCCCAGGCTGGCCTAGAACTCACAGAGATTCTCCTGTCTCTGCCTCCTGAGTGCTGGGATTAAAGGCGTGCACCACTACCGCCCGGCCAAATTCATTTCTTATATGTTGCTAATTTATTCTCTGTGTGCCACGTGTCAGGGTACAAGGAAATGGGTAGACACTAAAGAAAATAATTGACCTCTACAGCAGGAGTCCTGCAAACAAACGCCAGCAAGCAGCATGCTAAACTACATTGTGGAAAATTCTAGACCACACATAGTGAAATCCTTCAATACTATGATATAGCTGTGAACACAGAGTTGTGTGCAAATGTGTGTGGCAGGCAACCAATGGGATTACATGGCAAGGTAAGAGTCTGAGACAAAATACATAATGGAATGCAAATGTGTTCATGTTATGCCAGGAGACAAGTGCTTGCAAGAAGTAAGTGGATGTGTAATTTGTTCCATGATGACCTTTTATTTGACAGTCACCTGCAGCAAATCTCACACTCTGACAAATTCCATGTTTTCCAGAAGCTTTGGGGAAGCATGCCAGTTTTAGATTAATTTCTTGGGTAAAAATGAATCATTGGAATGCATCCTTTCTGAGTTCCTCATACTAAAACATTTGGGAAAAGTAAACATGTGAGAATTTCTAAAATCTGTCAGACATTGTTCAATAGGACAGATCTACCACTTAGGCTTGAGCTCAATCTCTTTAGATGCGATGCAGGATGCAGAAATGAGAGCACTTAGCAGAGGGACTTTGTTGTAAAGCTGGTCTAACAATACTGAGAACAGAGCCACAGCATAGCCTATGAAAACAATGTTGGCATTTCCGGTAGCTCATTTTACATTTTCCAGTCTCCAGTCATTTTACCATCACCAACACAACTGCCACAATTAAAGCCAAGTTTTTCCACCTTTATTTAGCGTCTCTGAAACATTCAATATGTTTCAGAAAACTGATACATAATCTCAACTCCAACTTACATCTCCCTAGGCCTAAGGTTGGAATGGAGAAAATGAAAGATAAGCAATTGATAGCAAGGTTTCTATAACTGACTCTTTAATTAGATTCAGATTGACCCATCATCAGTCAATAAACTCTGCTAGCCAGGTTTTACCTCAATAAATTGAAGGCTGCACGTAGCATGATATTCTTGCTACATACAAAATATAAAATGACATAATCTCTCCATATCAATACACAGCTGATTCTCTGTTCAGAGCCCAGACTCTGTCCAAACATTTTCTAATATCCAAAACACCATATACTCTTATGTCAAGAGGCATCTTCCTGGAATATAGGGTATTTGAAATTAGTGCAGTTCTGGGGCCTTGATGACTCTTAGAAATGGCACATGTTAACAAAAGTCAATCGGGAAGAAGACCACAGTATTGGAGTGAGTATTCCTTCCCTGTGATGAATCAAGGAAGAGCCTATGTTAGTTTCATCCATCCTCTTCAAGACACCTGCTACCCAAGAGCCTGGTTAGAAAAGAGACAATTAAAAGCCCAAACTTGTGAGGAACTCCTTACTTCCTACTTTTTCATTCTTGCTGTTTTAATTGAGGACTTCAGAGCCCTTATATTTCATATTCCTATTCAGTAGATTACTCAGGTTCACAGGTAAATGTCTTAGGCAATAGGGGGTTTCCAAACGTCCCCACTAGCTACCAGAACCAGGCCATCCTCGAAGTTTCTTCAATAATATCCACAAAGTCAGAGGATTCTAAGGATCCTAGATGCTATTATTTCTTCCTAACTTTAATCTCCTAGCATTAGGAATCCCACTGTATAGACAGGGGCTTGACTTCCTCTGATTGATCTGTGCCAGTGACATCTTAAGAACCATTGATTCCCACTCTCTGGCCTCAGGAAAAAAAGTTTCCTTGTCACCTGTAAGTCTCCTAGTGACAAGGGTGCCAAAAGGCGAAGCTGATGCAAGACTCTGGGAAAGAGAAACGTGCAGTTATGTTTGTGCAGGAGGACAATGACCCCTCCACTCTACGCCTTCCTCTTAGGGAGCTATAAATTGAGGCTCTCTTCCCATGCTCACTACCTTCTGCCACCATGAGTGCTCTCCTGATCCTGGCCCTTGTGGGAGCTGCTGGTGAGTTTCATGCCTTTCTCCACGCTCTTTCCATCCAATTAACTAGAATATATGAACTGTCCTAATGCTGTCTCTCTATCTTCTGATAGTCTCACCAGCCTCACAAATCTTCTACCCATTTTCCTTGGCTCTCATACTTAACCTTTCTCACTTCCCCTTTAATCTGCTCTCACCAACAGTCTTCTTCGTAATTGGTACCAAAAGCAGGGAATGTTGAAAGGTAGGACTGATAGAGGTTCCGTGAAATGAGCAGGATTGGACACTACTTGGCTCCACAACACTGTGATAATTCCACCATAGATACTTTTAAGAAAAAGTGTTTCTGAAGACATGGAAAACTTATTTTTGCCCAAGATATGACCATTAGAGACACTTTATGTGTCCTGTGTCTTGTCTGTTTGCTGGGGTTTTAAAGTCCCAAGATGAACTGAATCTTACCAGTCACGCATTGAAAGTTATGAAGTGCTGTTACATTGGCCATTTGCTGACCCTCCCTTTGTTATGTCTGAGTTGGCTGGGAATTCCTTTCTATTCTGGCCTCAGTCTACAGAGCTGATTTCTATGGGAAGCTGGCCTAGGTCAAATCATTCTGACACTCTAAAAAGTTAACATTCAGGTGGCACAAACAAGTAATAGACATAAAAATAAAGCAGGCCGTGGGCAAACCTAGCTTCTAATGGGATCCCACCAAGTGCGTTCTTAGATAGTTCTTGCTGTCCCAACCCTGATGCTTAGGAGAGATCTGAGCCCTGTAGGAACTACCTATCTGTCCTGCAAAATGCAATACTGGGAAGCCCTACAATCCATGTTGCATATTGTGCATAGAGTGATCCCAGTTTTCCTACTCTCATCATGCTCAGTAAGAAATTCTAATGGTTTAAGCTGCCATAGAGCCAATGGATTCACCCTCTAGCACCCTGATAAATTGGTTTATTCTCATTTCCTATCTCCATTCAAGTTGCTTTTCCTGTTGACGATGATGACAAGATCGTCGGAGGATACACTTGCCGGGAGAGTTCTGTGCCCTACCAGGTGTCTCTGAACTCTGGGTACCACTTTTGTGGAGGTTCCCTCATCAATAGCCAATGGGTGGTGTCTGCTGCTCACTGCTACAAGAGGTAAGTGATGGGGCCCCTGGATGCAGAGTTCATGGGCTAGGACATGATTAGAACATAGCATTGGGCAAGTAGTGAAGTTGTAATGTAACTAGGGAAAGCCTTGAAGAAAAGAATTGCTGGCAGCAGCTAAGTATCATGAGTAAGAGTGAAATTTGATCCAGAATAAAAATCCTCTCACTTCCCCAAACAAACCCATAATATAGCAAGGATTAAACCCAGAACAATTGATCTTGTTATTATAGACACCAGTGAAAGTCAGACGAGAACTTTGTATAAGGACCACTAGCTAAAATGAAAAATAAATACCAAGTTTTCAGAAATACAGCTAAATATTGGTTAAATCAATGCAGTCTCTACTGTGTGTTCTCAGTCCTGAGTATGTGTTACAAAGATGACAAAGTTTCTTAAAACACTGAACCCAGGGCTAGATTCTGGCTCAGTATTTCTGGAGGTGAAATCAAGAATGTAAACTTCTCTCTAGGGTCCTATGTCACACTGCTATGAGTCCTGGCACAACTCTTTGGTCTCCACAGGATTAGGTTCTACATAGTAATAGTTTTTAACAAAGGAAGAAGTATTTGTCATAGTTCTTACTGTAGTTAAAAAAGACTCAGAGGGTGAAGTGCACATCAAATGTAAACTTGGGTCCACATCCCTGGATGTATCAGGGGCTATAGTATGGCAGGTCAAAAACCAGTCCAAACTGCACTCCTTTATTTTATACCCTATATACTAACAACCTCTGTAGATTAAAGGGCCAGGGTGCCTAACCAGAAAAATTGTCCATCACTGAAGAGCTTCTCCTCTGAGCTACCCCTGAACATGAAGTTTTGGAACCTGTAGTGTGTTTTGGGTAATGTGTTGAAACTCTCAACCATGTCTTTTCTTTCCAACAGCCGCATCCAAGTGAGACTGGGAGAGCACAACATCAATGTCCTTGAGGGCAATGAGCAGTTTGTCAGTGCTGCCAAAAGCATCAGGCACCCCAATTACAATTCGAGGACCCTGGACAATGACATCATGCTGATCAAGCTAGCTTCCCCTGTGACCCTCAATGCCAGAGTGGCCCCTGTAGCTCTGCCCACCTCCTGTGCACCTGCTGGCACTCAGTGCCTAATCTCTGGCTGGGGCAACACCCTTAGCTCAGGTGGTAAGTATGACATTTACCTACTCCATCCCTTCCTCCCCATGTTTTCCAAAACTAGACATGTGTCTGGATTTGAACTTATTTGTTTTCACCTTCCAAATATATTTGAAGTACCAACTATAAGAAGAGTATACCTGGTAGTAAAGGGCTACAAAATACCAAGAGGTTCACTTCCTGTAACCTAAAGAGAACAAATATACAGTGTGTTATTATACTGAAAACAAGATCAACAATGGTCATTTTACAGTTTTAGAAAGCTATAATTCTTGGTTGGAATTTATACTCTTAATGATTTCTCTGGTGGTTAGCCATGGTTTTCAGGGATAAATTATTGTTCCTCAGGGTACTCTAATACATATTTCTACTTTGATTACTACCTTTTCTCAAAGTGAATAACCCAGACCTGCTCCAGTGCCTGGATGCCCCTCTGCTGACTCAGGCTGCCTGTGAAGCCTCCTACCCTGGAGAAATCACCAAAAACATGGTCTGTGCTGGCTTCCTTGAGGGAGGCAAGGATTCTTGCCAGGTGAGTGGCTCCCTTTGCATATGAAACCCCTCTTCTCCAGGGAGGGGGATTTGAATATTCAGTATTGTGAGACTAGAGATTCAAGCAGTGAGATGGGGGAAGTGAGCTCTACTCTGGCTGTTTCATCTCATTAGTAAGATTAGAGGATGTGTTTCAATGAAAAACAAATGGAGTCAGAAGGTGACTGGAACGGGTCTTAAGGTAAGAGCAGAGGTGATCTTTCTTCTTCATGACACTTCTTTAAACACTGTATTTCTCCATTCCAGGGTGACTCTGGTGGCCCTGTGGTCTGCAATGGACAACTTCAGGGCGTCGTCTCCTGGGGCTATGGCTGTGCCCAGAAGAACCTCCCTGGTGTGTACACCAAGGTCTGCAACTATGTGAACTGGATCCAGAACACAATTGCTGCCAACTAGAGATCCCCAATCCCTCCTCAGTCCCTGTGTCAATAAAGTACATTTGCCATCACAATCTGTTCCTCTGTCTGACCTCTCTAGTCCATTAGCTCTGGGAGGCAAGCTCTTTTCTGAGGGCTTTGTGATAAGGCAGACATTCTCCATTGAAAGTTATCCTGGACTCAACATGGGCCTCATGAAACAATCATCAGCAACATTTGAAACAGAACAATAATTTCAGTGGAACCATATTAGGGAGTTTATTTCATTTTACTTTTTCAAGATAAGTCATGTCTGAATAGCAGAGTTAAAGATTTTTTTTTCCTTAGTACATCAAGGGGATTTGAAGTTGTAAAGTATGCATACACTGTTGTGGTAGACAAGACTACTGATTTCTTTGACTATGGCAGAAACTCTTTGTACCCAATGTAAACCTTAGCAATGATTAACCACCTTGGCTTCTGAGTTCCCTCCCTCATAATCATTTTGGGAACTTTGATGCAAAGTCTTGCTCTGTAATCCTAGCAGGCTTTAAACTTGTCATTTTCTTGCTTCAGGCTACTGAATGCTTAGAACATAGGTTGCACCAACAGAGCAGGCTCTCTACCTGAAAGTGTTCATGCTAATGCAGTTCTACTCCATCCTAAGAGTGGGCATACCTAATTCTCACTTGTGTTTCTATAGAAGAAATAAGAGGTTCTGGATCTAAACCACTCATATCTCTAAGCAATCTGCTTTCTGTTTATCTCACACAATAATACTAATGTGCATGTACTGTCTTGAGAATTTCCATAGACATGTTTACATTTACTTCAGGTTCCCTTCTGTAGTGGTATTATAATGCCACAGCTACAATGCAATAATTCAGAGAAGATTGTTTGTGCACCCTATCTCATACCTTAAAGGTGATAGAACTGGTTATTGTCAGAATTGCTTAGCTATTTCCATGCCCACTACTGGCCTCCTTTCTCTTCCTACTGGTGGTCTCAGATGAGGAAGAGCCCATCCTACTTGATTTTTGACATCTTTTATGCCCATCCTCACCAACAAACATCCATGTCCACTTCCATGCACTTCCTGAAATTATTCCCCAGTTACAGCCTTCCATGAAATCTGTCTACTTATAGAGAGCTCTTGCTCATTGCATTTTTTCTGATTTAACACTTTCCTGATTTCCCTCAATGTTCAAGACACCACTGAAGCTTCTTCTCAGGGAATATGGGGCTCTATTTTGCCTTTCTCATGGTTTCCTTTCTATGGCTGCAATAAAACTCTCTGACCAACCATAACTTAGTGACTTAAACTTCAAGGTACAGTGCATCATTGAGAGATGTCAGGGAAAGAACTCAGCAAGAGTTTAAAAGCATGAACCATGAAGAAATGTTGTTTACTGGCTTGCTTTCAGGCTTAATTCTCCATTTAAAATATTTTAATTCTTTAAGAATTTCATGCATTATAGTTTGATTATATTGATGTTCTCAATTCATTCCGAATCTCCCCTTCTTCCCTATCTATCCAGGATGTGTTCTTTTCTTTATCTTTTTAGACACATCAAATCCTATTTGTGCCACCCATGTATTCTTTGATGTGTGATAATCCACTGGAGTATTGCTTACATTCTCAGAAAAAAAAAACTGACTCTACCTCTCCCAACAGCCATCCATTGTCAGTAATTCCTCAGCTATTGGTGGATCTTCATGCCTTCCTGCCAGCTCCCTGCTGGGATTTGGTCTGACTTAAGTATTCACGGCTCTTGTGTATGCTGTCATAACCACTATGAGTTCATACATGCTGTTACCCTGTTGTATCCAGAAGACAATATTTCCTTATTGTCATCTACAACCTCTGGCTCTTATACTCTTTCTATACCCTCTTTTGCAATTGTCCCTGATCCTTGGAAGGAAGTCGTATGTTATAGATATACTATTTAGGGCTGAACACCCAGAAGTCTCATTTTTGGAACCTTGACCTATTGTGAGCTCCTTTTTATCACCATCTATTGCAAAAAAAAGTTTTCTGATGAGGTGTGAAAGATTCATTGTTCTGTAAATATAATAACAAGTCATTAATAGTGAGTTTAATTCTATGCTCATTTAGCAGAATAATAGTAGTACCTTCTGCCCAAGAGTCTGTGATATTTCTGGCCATAGATTTTTGGTCCTAACAGTGATGCCAGTTATGAATTTCAACTTGTAGAGTGGGCCTTAAATCCAATCAGAAAGTGGTTGGTTACTCCCATGAGGTTTGTCACTGTATTTCCAGGCCAATCATTACTGTCTATCACAACATTCAAGCTGTGTAAGACTAGTGATTACTTTCCTGCTCTGACAGTGTAAATGTTACTTACCAGCCTTATGATATTTAGCCTATAGAAATGAAGTTTCAGGATCAGTACCAACTTGCTTTCTTCATGTTCTATGACTCTTTTATGTGGTATCTGGTGTCTTGCACAATGGGGCTGTATCATCAAGTTCTGGAAAGTAACCAAGAGCAATTGAAATAAACTGTACTTTTTGGGAATATGTGGGATCTAGGTGGCCAACAATTCCAAAAGATTTAACCCATTCCAGACAATGGGCTTTTTATTTCTTAGTGTGTGATTTCTAGTAGGGGCATTTTTAACTTGTTACAGGGTAACTCCACCCTTAAATATATATATATAAAGAAGCTTCTGCATTAGTTAGCATCGATGTGACATTTTGAAATGTCTTTAGTAGTACTCATCTCTTTCCATTGCCCCCCCACACACACATACATACACACACTAAGTCTTCTTGTCTTCTGGGACCCTTTTCCACTCCCTTCTAGGTAGGGACACCACATTCACACTACCAACTTTATCCCTCCCTTACAAGTGCCATTTTGGACCTATTTCTGGGTAGAAATACTAGGTTCCTAACACCAACTCAACCCATCTATCTGTTCATGGCACAAGCCCTTAGCCCTGTCTTTATGCAGACATCCTGGCAACTCCACCCATTCTTGTGCCCCAAGGACCACCCTGTCCAGGTAGGGGCCCCAGACTTAACACTGTCATCTCCACCCATTCCTGTGACCTGGCTCAGGAAAACATGCCCCACACCTGTCTCAACTCCCTCTCCTCTGCCCCTCACCTTTAAGGTAGGATTTTTAGATTTGCATCACCAATGCCACAGACTCCCAATGCTTAAGTACAAGTACTGTGCACCTCCCCCCCACCCCCCCACCACCGCGCCCCCTAAAGACTGACTGTCAGAATCTTCTAACTTCTAAAGAAGGTCAGTTCCGGGGCTTAGAAACTTCATTTAGCTAAAGCTGAGCTGGAACTATTTCTGACACCCCATTTGAACATCCACATTGAGTTGCCTCAACACTGAAACACTGAACCCTAAGCCACATACAGTTACCCTATAACCTGATCAGTTAGAGTAACAGGAAACAGATATTTAAATACCTACTCAACAAAAGGGATACAAAGTCTCCATACCAGGAAACACAATTATGACCTGACTCTGGATGCATAGGTCCCATCAAAACAAAACAAAACAAACAAAAAAAAAAAAACATGAATAAACAAGACAGTACACTCAGCCAAAAGTTAGTACTATCATAGTAATGTTTCTCCAGAAAAGTGACTTAGCTAAAGCACAAGACGAAGATTTCAGAATAACAAGAACAAACATGGTCAAGGAGTTTAAATAGGAAATGAACAATTGCTACTATGAAGATCATGAAAACACAAACAGTGGAATAAAACAAAATAAAATCAAAGTATGAAGCCAGAATTTAATGAAGAGAGAGAATCTCTGAAGAAAAGCCAAATGAAATAAAACTCAATATGAGAAATTCAGGAATTCACCCTGGCAGGGAAGTAGGTAAGCTACCTGAGACCTTTACCTCACCCTTGACTCCTTTAAATCAGATCCTCCAGCCTTACCCCTGCCTGTGTAGCAGACCAACTACTGCAGCCTCCCTCCCCCGTCTCTCCCCATCTCCACTGGATCTAGTAGACTTTCCCCTCCTAATTTCCTCTTGGAGACTCATTGCTTTATCCCATCCCCAGACTCCTGCAGACATCCTCCACCAACCTGCAGGTCACTTCTGCCACAGAAGCAAATAGCGCAAGTTCAGATCTTCACCTCTCCCTGAAAATGCTAAGCCTCATACAGCTCCCCTCCTACACCAATCCCCCAATCTCATCTCCAGCTCTGTAGCAGACCACCTGGTGCAGTGCCATCTCCCTCCCTGACCCCATGCCTAGTGAAAACCAAAGATATTCTCCTCCAAACTTTTCTCCCTCCATTCATCTTTTTATCTTAGTCCCCATGTCCTTCAGGAATTTCCTGGGAAACCATAGGCCACTATGGCTAAGGAGGCAGGTAGTCTCACCTCCATCTCTGTAGTAGAGCACATGCTGAAGCCTCCCTCTACTCCCTGCCCTCATCTTCAACAGATAGTGCAGTTCTCTTCCAAATGTCCTCCCCACTGTTATCCCAGACCCTGACTCCAGCAGACTTCTCCAGAAACTCACAAGCAATGCCTGCCAGAGAAGTAAGTAGACCTGTGAAGCAAGTACATAAGCTTCAGATCTTCACCTTCCTTCATCTCCTCCATATGAAAACTCCTAGTTTCATCTCCAGATCTGTAGCAGATTGCCTACTGTGGCCTATTCTTACTCTCTGCCCACATTCCCAGGGGACTAAGCAGATTCTGGTGAACTTCTAGATTTCCACCTTCCTGTGGACCCTCTCAGTTCCCCAAAAGTCCACATTCCATTCACAAGTGTCAGCCCCCCAATATGAAGAAAAGCATTTTACCTGAAACCCCAGTGGCCACACCTACTAGGATTCCAGAGGATTTTCCTACCAGGTAAAATAAAACCACCACTCTATCCTAAGAATCAGAGAGGGCAACAGGTATCAAGGAATTAAATACTACCCAACAAAAACAAGACTAGATATCAGCACCTGGATATACAATCTTTCCATACCCAGATGCCTAGACACCAGCATAAAAACACAATCAATAACATCCAGGACAATATGTCTTCACTAGTACCCAGCAACTCTACACAGTAGGTCCAGAGTAGTGCAACATAGCTAAAATACAAGAGAAAGACATTAAAATACCCTTTATGAATATGAGAAAAGTCCTTTAAAAGGAAAGGGGGAAATTGCTTAAAGAAATCTGAAAACATAAACAGTGGAAGAAAATGAATAAAACAGTTGAAGACTTGAATGTAGAAATAGAATCAATAAAGAAAATCAAACTGAGGGAAATCTAAAAATGAAAATTTAGGAATTTGAATAGGAACCTTAGAGGCAAGACTTACTAACAGAAGACAAGAAATGGAAGAGAGAATCTCAGGTATCGAAGACACAACAGAAGAAATGATCAAACAAAACGTTAAATCTTTTTTTAAAATCATGGTATAAAACATCCATGAAATGCAGGACACTGTGAAAGACCAAATCTAAGAATGATAAGAATAGAGGAAGACACAGAAAATATTTTCAACAAAACCTTAGAAGAAAATTTCCCTGACCTAAACAAGGAGACACTTATCAATACACAAGAAGCATACAGAGCACCAGATAGACTGGACCAGAAAAGAAATTCCCCTCTACACATAATAATCAAAACACTAAATGTATAGAACAAAGAAAGAATATTACAAGCTGCAAGGGAGAAAAATCAAGTACCTTATAAAGGCAGATCTATTAGAATGACCCCAACTTTTCAATGGAGACTTAAAGCCATAAGGCAGTTCTAAAAGACAAGTTTATAACACTAACTGCCTACTTTTATAAAAATGGAGATATATCATATGAGAAATTTAAGAGAAAAACTGAAACCTCTAGAAAAAAAGGAAGAAGCCAAACACAAAAGGAGTAGATGGTAAAAATAATCAAAGTCAGTGTTGAAGTCAATAAAATAGGAACAAACAACAAACAGCATAAAAAGTCAATTAAAAAAATCAATGAAACAAAGAGTTGGCTCTTTGCAAAAAATCAGTAAGATTGACAAATGCTTATCCAAATTAACTAAAAGGTGGAGACAAAAATACCCAAATTAACAAAATTATAAATATTTTGGAGACATAGAAACAGACAAAAAGGGAATCCACAGATCATAAGCACATACTTTAGAAACCTGGACTCCACCAAATTGGAAAACCAAAAAAAAAAAAAAAAAAAAAAATTTATAAAAACAGATAATTTTCTCAATAGATAGCACTTACCAAAATGAAATAAAGAACAGATAAACAAACAAACAAAGTTCAAGGACAGATGGTTTTAGCACAGAATTCTGCCACACTTTCAAAGAAGAGTTGATGCCAATGTTCCACAAATGATTCCACAAAATAAAAACAGAAACAAGATTGCACAATTCATTTTATGTGGCCACAGTCACCCTGATATCTAAATCACATAAAGACCCAAAAAGAAAGAGAATTACAGACTAATTATCTTTATAAACATGCAAAAATTCTCAGTAAAATGCTTGCAAACTGAATCCAAAAACATATTAAAAAGATCATCCACCATAATCAAGTAGTCTTCATCCCAGAGATGCAGAGATGGTTCAATACACAAAAATCAATAAATGTAATAGACTATATAAACAAATCTAAAAAAAAAAACCCTACATGATCATCTCATTAGATGAAAAAAAAGGCCTTTGACAAAATCCAACATCTCCTCATGATAGAAGTCCTGGAGGTATTAGGGATAAAGGGGGCATATCTAAACATAATAAGGGCAGTTTACAACAAGCCCATAGCCAATATCAACTTAAATGGAGAGGAACTCAAAGCAATTACACTGAAATCAGGAACACAACAGGTTGTCCACTCTCTCCACACCTAGTCTATATAGTACATGAATTTTCAGCTAGAGCAGTAAGACAACTGAGGGAGATGATCAAGGGGACACAAATTGGAACAGAGGAAGTCAATGTATCTTTATTTGCAGATAATATTATCATATGCAAAGTGATCCAAAAATTCCATCAGGAAACTCTTATGGCTCATACACATTTTCAGCAAAATAGCTGGATACAAAATTAAATCAGAAAATCAGAGACCTACTACATACAAATGACAGACAGACAGAATCAGGGTAACAACACTTTTCACAATATTTTCAAACAATAAAAAATATCCTGGGGGTAACTCTAACCAAGTAATTGAAAGACTTGTATGATAAAAACTTTAGGCATTGAAGAAAAAAATAGAAAAGGATATCAGAAGATGCAAAGATCTCCCATACTCATGCATGGATCAGAGGAATTAATATAACAAAAATGGTCATCCTACAAAAAGCAATCTACAAATTCAGTGCAGTACCCATCAAAATTCCAACAAATACTTAACAGATTTTGAAAAGATAATTATAAATTTAATATGGGAACACAAAAACAAGATAGCTAAAACAATCCTAAACAATAAAAGAACCACTGGAGGTATCTCCATTCCTGATTTCAAGTAGTACTACAAAGCTATAGTAATAAAAACAGCATAATATTGACACAAAAACAGACATACCAATCAATGGAATTGAATTGAAGACTAAGACATAAATCTACATACCTATGGACAACTAGTTTGTTTGTTTGTTTGTTTGTTCCATAAAGAAGTCAGAAACACACACTGAAGAAAATACAACACCTTCAACAAATGGTACTGGTCAAACTTGTTGGCTGAATATTAAAGAGTCCAAATAGATTTATATTTATCACCCTGCACAAAACTCAACTCCAAATGGGTCAAAGACCTGAACATAAAACCATATATACTGAATGTGATAAAAGAGTAAGTGGGAAACAGCCTTGAACTCATTGGTACAAGGAAACACTTCCTGAACAGAACATAGCACAGGCTAAGATCAACAACTAATAAATGGTATCTCATGAAATTGAAAAACTTGTAAGACATATGACACCATCATTCACACAAAGCAGCAGCCTACAGAATGGGAAAATATTTTTCCCAGCTACACATTTGATATATCCAAAATATATAATGAACTCAAAAAAAACCAGATCTCAAGAAAACAAATAATCCAACTAAAAATGTAGTACAGCTCTAAACAGAGGCTTCTCAAAAGAAGAAAATCAAATGGCTAAGAAAGACTTAAGGAAATGTTCAATATTCTTAGTTATCAGGGAAATGCAAATCAAAATTACTTTGAAATTTTAGCTTACATCTTTCAGAATGGCCAAGATCAACAAAACAAGTGACAGCTCATGCAGGGGAGGATGTAGAGCAATGGGAACACTCCTCCATTGCTGGTGGGAGAGCAAATTTGTACAACCACAATGGAAATCAGAGTGGTGGCTCCTCAGGAAGATAGTAATTTGTCTAACTCAAGATCTCGCTATTCTACTCTTGGACATATACCCAAAGGTCGCTTCATCCCACCAGAGATGCTTGCTAAACCATGATCATTGCTGCTCTATTCATAATCACTAGAAATTGGAAACAACCAAGATGTTCCTCAACAGAAGAATGGACAAAGAAAATAATGTACACTTACGCAATGGAGTATTTATTACTCAGCTGTTTAAAAAATGAAATGATGAAATTCATGGATAAATTTATGGAACTAGATAAAATCATCCTGAGTAAGGTATGCCAGACCCAGAAAGACAAATATGGTATGTTTTCACTTATCAGTGGATATTAGCCATTAAGTCAAAGGCAACAAAACTACAATCTATAGGACCACAGTAGTTAGGCACACAGTAATGACCTAGGGAGAAAGATAGTTCTCCTTTGGAAAAAGAAATAGAATAGAAAGCTATGGATGAATGGGGGAGTGCTGGAAAAGGAGGATCAAGTGGAGGCAAGAGAGAAATAAGGGGATATGGGGAGGAACAGCTAAAATTAAGGGACTTTTAGGGGTGTTACAGAAACCTAATATAATACAAGCTTTCATATATATATAAATATATATATATGAAATATATATATATGAAATATATATATATATATATATATATATATATATATATAAATAAAATCTCCAAATAATGGGGGAGACAGAGCTCCAACTGTCCACCTCTTATCTCCAAATGCATCCAATACTGGGATTGGGTTAAATCCAATTGAGTTGTCCAAAAGTGTCCTATGGGAACCCACAAACAACTCAGGATGCTGCCAAGACTGTAGATTGCTCTCCACAAACTGACAGCAAGGCCCCCAGCTGAAGACCACACCTATATCACTCAGTGAACATGGAAAAGGCAAGCCTTAGCCTCTATATGCTAGCATCTTCAATACAGAAGGTACTCTTCATGCTACCAAACAAGAAATGTAAACACCAACCCAGCTACAAACCCTTTGATCTACAATGGTGTCCTGCCTTTAAGATATGTTTGTGCAATGGTGGTACAAAGCTTATGGGAGTAACCAACCAGTATCTGATTTGACTGAAGGCCCACTCCACAAGATAGAACCAATACCAGACACTACTTGTATCACCAAGATCCTGAGACTAGATGGTCCAGGGACCAAGGGCAAAACTCTGTTTTTTTTTTTTTTTCAAAGAACTACTGTTCTTTAAGTAAGTAAGTAAGTAAGTAAGTAAGTAAGTAAATAAGTAAATAAATAAATAAATAAATAAATAAATAAATAAGCAAGTAACACACCAATAAATGACATTCTTTTATACTCATAAATTGGTGCCTTCCTTAGCCATCATCAAAGAAGTTTCCTCCTGCAGCAGATGGGAACAAATACAGAGACCCATAGCCTGATACTATTCAGAGAGTGAGAGACCTTGAAACACTTGACCTAAATGGGATTCCACCATCAAATCCCTCCCTTTAGGCCTCAAAGATCCCCATAGAAGAGGAGGAGGAAAGAGTGAGTGTAAGAGCCAGAAGATATAGAGGACATTAAGAAACAAGGCCCTCTAAGTCAACATGATCCATGCTCATAATGAACTCACAGAGACTGAGGCAGCACACACAAAGGATGTTCCTGGGTCTGCAACAGATAGGGTCTTAGAGCTGAGAAGGAAAATTGACACATGCCCCCATCCCTAATCCAGAAGCTGTCTCCAATTAATAGCCACTTGTAAATAAAACTTTAGATTCTTCCAGTGGAGACTCACTGGGGAAACAAGCTACTGTTAAGGGTAAGCAGCGTGTCCACCAGTAGACAGCCAACAGGAAACTAACGCAATAGCATCCATGGAGGTTTCTTGTCTCATAATAATATGTTAGGGAGCTTCTTTTAATTTTACCTTTTTGTTTTTATTTTATTTATATTTTTTCCTCCTCTTCTTTTTTTTTTTTAAAAAAAAATACAGGTCCTTTGTGGATGTTTTATGGATTCCAATTTAGTGTTTTTATGGGATTCCTGAGTGTAGGAATGAGTGGGTCTCTGATTCTTGTCCCTTCTCTTGGGCTCTTTCCTTCTGTTTGTTTGTTTTGTCCGATTCCAATGTGTTGATTTTTATTTTATCTTATCGTATTTTATTTTATTATTATATCATAGAAACTTGTTTGTTTTTATTTTTTATTAAGAAAAATTTTTATTCATTTCACATACCAATCAAAGATCCCCCTATTCCCTCCTCCCGCCCCTCCAGCCTCCCCTCCCAACCCACCCCCCATTCTTTCCTACAAGAAGATAAAGCCTCCAATGGGGAGGTACATTTAGTAGAGGCAGGTCCAAGCCCCTCCCTCACCTCAAGGCTGTGCTAGGTGTCCCATCATGGAAGTGGGGTTTGTTTTATAATGAGAGACAGAAAGGCGTGAATCCAGATCTAGGGGAATGTGGAGAAGAGCAGGGGGAAAAAGTAAAACGAGGGGAAAATATAATCCGGATATATTATGTGAGAAAAAAAAGTCTGTTTTTGATACAAGGAAAAAAAAATTTCAAGTTTCACCAGAGAGAGAGAGAGAGAGAGAGAGAGAGAGAGAGAGAGAGAGAGAGAGAGTAAAAATTCAGTAATTCAAACAAAAATCTCAGAGGAAAGCCTCATGGATAGATACATTGACTCCACCAGAAGAGATACTCTCAGGTGCTGAGGACAAGGTAGAGAAATTGGATCAGGCAGTCATAGAAAATGTCAAATCCCAAAACTCCAACACTTTATAAAAGAACCAAACTGCGGGGCGGTGGTGGTGCACGCCTTTAATCCCAGCACTCGGGAGGCAGAGCCAGGCGGAACTCTGTGAGTTCGAGGCCAGCCTGGGCTACAGAGTGAGTTCCAGGAAAGGCGCCAAAGCTACACAGAGAAACCCTGTCTCCAAAAACCAAAAAAAAAAAAAAAAAAAAAGCACAAAAAACAAGCAAATAAAGAACCAAACCTACAAATAAGTGGTATAGAAGAAGAAGAAACCCACTTTAATGGCACAGAATATTTTTTAAATAACTTATTTAAGTTATCTAAAGTTATTGGTATTTGTGTGCATTGTGTTAGGGTCCGAGAGAAGCCCCCAAGAAAGACCAACAGTCATGTATACTATTTAGCAAGAGCGTTTATTTCTAGCATGTTAGGGTGGCAAACAGCGACCCTGAAGGGAGGTCATAAGTTCCTTTTAGGTGGAGTTAGAGGAATTCTATGGAGGAGGGATTAATCTGGTATTGATTGGTGGAGGAAAGATTAGTCTGGAGGCTGATTGGTAGGAGACTCTAGTGGTTAGGGACTGATTGGCGGTGGGGGCTCTAGTGCCTAGGGGCTTGTTGACAAGAGGGTAGGAAAGGCTGTCGTTAGCTAGCAGAAGTCTGGGGACATCTGCTGAGCCAGCAGAAGGGGCTTCGGGGCAGCTGCTGAGCCAGCAGGAGGCTGGGGGGCCCCTGTTGATTGGTTGCCCCTAGATTGTGGTTTTCCTGAGAACTGCTTGCTCAGCTCCAGCCGGTTCTAGTGAACCAAAACTAAGTTCTGGTCCATGTCAGGGCTGCTGGGGGAGCCTGTTATGGCCCTGATTTGGCCACCCAGTCCTCTCACATTGATGCGAAGGCTTCAGACTCCCTGGAACTGGAGTTACAGACAGTTATGGGCTGCCACGTGGGTGCTGGGAATTGAACCCAGGTCCTCTGTAAGATCAACCAGTGCTCTCAACCACTGAACCATCTCTCCAACCCTGACCTTGAACCACTTGGCAAGAAATCTTGTCTTCATCATTCCCCAAACCAGTGATTAAACTAAACCTGACATGTAGTTAAGTAAACAGTGATTGAATGAATAGAACATTGAAGAGGCGTAGATACAGGGAGTGGAAGACAACTTTTCAGAATGCTTCTGAAAGAATGACCCTTGAAGAGCATCACCAGAATCATGAAGACTTAGGAACAAGGAAAACACTGGACTCCACTCTGCAACTATTGAGTAAGAAATCCTGGGGTGGGGCTCAGTAATCTATAACCTTCCAGGCCACTCTCCTCATGATGAAACTGAAGAAGTGTGCTAACAGTGCTCCTAGATGCCCCGTATAATAGTGCACACTATAATCCCAGCAACAGGAAGGTGGAGCAGAAGGATTGCTACAAGCTTGTACTCAGCCTGGGCTGCACAGTGAAATACCAGAAATGGCTGCATAACAAAAGACTTGGCAATACAATACAAAACCACTCTCTGCCGTCTTGGCATGAATTATCTCACTTAGCACCCACAACTGCCTAAAATAGACATTACCCTTACATACAAGGATATTTATGGCTTAAAAGGCTTAGTGATTTGTCTAAGTCCCCTAGCCGTAAAAGGTGACCTTATGAGTTCAGTCAGTCGGGCACCAGGGATGGGCTTCCCAAGAAACGGGAGTATCAGCTAGGTGCCACAGCCCCAGAACTCAAATAAAGAGTCTTGAGTAGTTTGACCTTTTTACTATTCGCTATTCATTTTAACGTCTTTGTGTTTTATTTAGTTCCTGAGAAACCCACCAGGGTAGGATGGGTTGAAAGAAACCCATTTAACATTCTAAAACGCTCAGGAATTGTTCTGTATAAAATGCTATTTGTATGACTTCCCATCTCGCCCCTTTACCTCAAACATGCACCTTTAAAAAGACTCCTTTCCTGTGCCCACCAGTGTTCTGCACACTCTTCTTACCCCCTCTGATGGCTAAGCCCAAATGGCAATTACTTAGGACAAAAGAATAAAGTAAAAAGACGTTTTAGGGTTGCATGCCTTTAATCCCAGCACTAGGGACGCAGAGGCAGACAGATTTCTGTGAGTTCCAGGCCAGCCTGGTCGACACAGTGTGTTCCGGGACAGCCAGAGCTGCATAATGAGACCTTGTCTTTAAAAAAAAAAAAAAAAAAGAAATTAAATAAGGAAAGGCTGCCCCCTGCTGTCCATATGTATGAATGACCACAACCTGATTTCTGCCCAATTGATTTTTTTTTAAAAAAGAAGTGAACTAGTGAATGAGTAAATAAAAGAATAGATAGATAATAGATAGATAGATAGATAGATAGATAGATAGATAGATAGATAGATAGATAGATAGATAGATAGATAGGTAGATAGGTAGATAGATAAAATTTTATTGTTGTTTAAAAATACTGCCGCCTTTACATTTGGTCTCAATGCCCACCTAGATGAGCAAACTGGAAAAACACCATCAGAAACTATGACACTAAAACACATGTTACTATTATCTTCAAGGCCAGATGATATTAAGATACCCAGCCGGGTAGTTTATATTCTACCCCACAGGTCATGCCAAAAAATGAATAAAAGTTTAAATGCCAAAATGTTTATGAAAACTGATGTCTACATACTGATTGATTGCACAGTTTAAATAAAACTTTTCCTTGGTTAAAAAAACAAAACAAAACAAAACAAAAAAACAAAAACAAAAAAGGAAACTCTGACTTAATGAATAAATCATTTCTAGGGAAAGTGAGAAATCAAAAGGTGAAAAAAAATAGATCAAAATAAAATGTATAGCTCAATGGAAAAAGAATGAAGGATAGATTTTACCACCTTCCAAATGATAAAAAAGATTGTCTTTTTTACTCAGGCTTACAGTAGAGTTGTAAGATCGGCCACTATTGATGAGACAAACAGACTGTCTCCCCTTTGCCCTACGTCCAGTTCAGAGCACCAGTAGGTTACAACTTCCTGTCTGGCCCAGGAGGTGCCAGGCCTCCTGCTGTGACAGAAACACACTTAAGAACCTCTTCTGGTTATTTACTTGACCGTGTTAACAAACCCAGTCCTAGAGACTTTGAATCAAAAACTCAAGGGAATTGGTTAGAGATTTGCATCCTGACAAGCTTCCTAAGGAGCCCAGGCCTCTCTGAGCTAAAAGCAAGATCATGAAACAGCTTCTTACAAAAACCGATCTTTGGGAAAAAGTAATGGCTTGAAACTAAGTATTTTTTTAGCAGAAGATTTTCATATAAAATGGCATTTTATTAGTTTTCCTTCCTTTTATACTGACTTTTTAAAATTTTATTTAAAACAAATAATATAGGTATATGTCTCCAAAACTGAAATCTCACCACAAAATCAACAGTAAGAAATGGCCGGTGCTCTGCCACTGTCGTTGGTGGGTAACTGCCTTAAATAGTTTGTTTTGTATTTTTACCTGTATTTCTTTTTGGTTTTGTTTTGCAGTTCTGAGGAATCAAACCCAGGGTCTCCATCATGCAAGTAATCCACCAGTGAGCAGCTGGCCTTAAACTCATAACTATCTTTCCACCTCAGCCTCCCAAGTGCTGAAAGTTTCATTTGTGAAAGCTTTACAACACGCCCCCACGGTCAGGCGTGTTCGCATATGCCTGGCGGACACTTCCGCCTAGCCAGGCCCAGGTCAGGATAGCCATTTCCGGGTCAGGGCATCTCGCGTGACCAAGATGCGTGACGTTTCACTAGCCACGTAAGCGCGCAACGTGGCCATGTGATCTACGCGCTTGCGTGTAGTAGTGACGCTGATCTGTCCACACCCAGCCTTTAAAATCAGGCGCCATGTTCCCAGTTCCTTCCTCTCCACACACGTGCTTCCCGCAGGCCTGTTCACTCTCTGTCCCTTTACCTTTAATAAAACTCTTTGTTAGCGGATTCTGTCGTGTTTCGTGGCATTTCCTTGCAGGGTAAGAACACAACGCAGCCAAAAAACTAACAATTTGTATGCAACTGTACCTACAAGGTAAATTTCCTTGGGTGACATTTTGGATGAAAATAAAAATGAAAACGCATTTATACCTTCATTGTTGTTTTCTAATCATTTTCTAGATAGGTTGTGCACTTTTTTGTTTTGTTTTGTTTTTTGTATTCCTACTAGCAACAAATATACTCAAGTCTTTATTTCATTGTAAAGTCCCAAAAAAAACAGTCTCTAATAGCCCAATTTTTGAATTGCTAAAAGGCATGCTTTCAATGTAATTTTTCTTCGTATTATCATGGTAAGGACTTTTCCCTACACTTAAGCACCATTTTGATTTCTTTTTCTCTAAAACATCTGCTATTTGCCTTTTTAAAAAAATTGAGCTGTTAAATTGTCTTCTCATTGATTACTAGTCCTGATGGTGAGAATTGCAAATATTTTCCCAGGTTTTCAGTTAGCTTTTGATTCTGTTTCTATTCCTTATATAAATGTGACAAAATTACATAGTCAAGTCTATCTTTTCTTCATCTGGGTTTTACATCATCACTTGACAGGCAATAAAAGGAAGCATCACTGGGGGAAGATACCCAGGGCATGCAAGAGCAGGTTGGACTTCAGAGTTAGTTTGTCTGTTTTTGAGATGGAGTCTCAAAGTATAGCCCTAGCTGACCTGGAACTCTGGACATAGACCAGACTGGACTCATATTCCCAGATTTGCTTGCTTCATCTCACAGAGCTGGATGTGTGCACCTCCACTCCCTGCCAGACTCATCCTGAACCACGAAATTTGAACTATCTGCCAAAGCTTTGAAATGTCTTCAGAGAAAGACTACCTTGTGACTATGATCACATGGCCCTGTTGTTATAGATTAATTAGGATGATTTCCAAACTGTGTCTCTCCCTACCCAGCCTCCAAGGAGACTTGTCCCCATCTCCCTTTGCCTAACTTGATGAGTAATGACATGATAACACTTGTGGTCACTTCACCTTATTTCATACCCATTCCTGGAAATATGATGCATCTTTACCATCATTCTAAGAAGTCCAGAGTCTAGTTAACCCCTTGAGAAGGCTTGAGTCTGTCTCAAGAGAGAGAGTCCGCATACTATACAGTCTTGCTCTTGGGAGGAAGATGTAACCTCTGAGTGACACACAGCCTTGGAGCAAGGGCAGAGCCAGGCTAGATTGGGGGCTGTTACTCCTTCATAGGGTGGGTGGTTCCCTTATATGACGACAGCTTGAGAAGGGTGGATACAAGAGGGGATCCAGCCCCTTCAGCAAACAGCACTGCAATGACACCCAGCTCCAAGGACAAAGACATTCAAAAGAAGGCCAGGGGGCAAGGAGGAAACTCCCTATATTGGCTCACTTCTTACACCATCTTGCACAATGGGGGCGATGTCACCTTTTCTATCTTCAGCTCCCCTCAGAGGACCAGCTGCTCTGGTGGTTTCTTCCAACCTTCAAGGGGTGGACCTATGGGTGGGTCGTTTTTGTATAAAGCTGTAACATTGTGGGGACAGGGGGCACGGTGATTCAATTCTATGGGAAACCTTTACAAAAACCTTTCTGTCTGTCCCCGAGGCCCCACAGTCCTCTGTTTTTCTCCCGGGACCCAGGCCTAGATATGTTTAGATCCAGAATGCTTCCACTTTACCCCTGCTGCTTGCCAGGTCAAGATCATGGAAAAGAAAAGGGCCTTTTCGTCGGAAGCCTCCTATGCAGAAAGATCGCAAACATAAGAAGAATGGCTCAGTGGCCCCAGAGGCAAAGGATGCATCTTAGACTTGTGGGGATGTAGACTTGTGGCCCCTTCTGCCAACCCCTATGGAACCAGACCACCACCAACGGAAAGGTGAACCAGATGTGAACAATTCTACAGATTGCTCAAAAAGAAGCCATGGAGATCTCAGCTCTGGGCTGGTCCTGGGAACCTGCTCTCGGCAAGCCTACCTCACTTTGATGGACCCTCAGAGAGAGACCATATATATATATATATATATATATATATATATATATATATATATATATATATATATGTAGTCTCTGAGAGAGGGCATTCTTCACAAAAGGGATGTCGGTCCCACTCGATGGAATCTGCCGTGTTCTACATCCCCACAAGTCTAAGATGTAAAGAGAGGATGGTCCCAGCTAGTGTCATTTCTCCTAGGATCCTCTAGACACTAGCCGGGACCGTCCTCTCTTCACATCTTAGGCTTGTTTTCCTCCTTGCCCCATGGCACTGTGCAAACACAGAAGTTTTCTTTGGTAAAGGAACCAGACTCACGGTTGTAGGTAAGATATCTTTCAGGTAAATTCCCAGGTCTGTCTTAGGACAAAGCATGTCCTTTGTGTCCATTTTAGAATTCCTATATTTTGATGTGCAAACTATGACTACACCTTCGGCTCAGGGACCAGGCTTTCGGTAATAGGTAAGGTCTAAGGGTCTTTGGGTGTGGGGTGAAAAGTATGACTCTGTCCTGGGAGCCAGAAGAAAGATCTAGCTCATGAGTCTTACCTAAGGGAGAAAGCCGGTTCACGACAAGGACTACATTCTAGGGAGGCTGAATCCACAAAGGTGGTCTGAAGGTTCCTGGCTGAGTCAAGAGGGACCAGGGATGGAGGACAGGAAAGAGAAAGGAGATGGGCTCACAAACAGTGAAGAGTTTTGAAGTGGACTTGGGAGGCTGTGTTCTGGAAACATGGTCTATTTTGGAGAAGGAAGCCGGCTCACTGTTGTAGGTAAGTTAGGGCCAAATGGCTGTGCACCAGAGGCAGCCCCTGTCTGGGGTGCCTACGCCGCAATGTACTTCTGTCAGGAAGATCTAAATTCCTGTGCTCATGCTTACAAGAAGGGATGAATGTCCATCTCCAATATTTCACAGGCTGGCTGTGCCAAGCCTGGGCACCCTGCTAAATGCAGGCAGGCTCAACTGGGAGTCAGCCTCATATACTGCTCATAGTCCTGCTGTTTGGCCTTCTCACACAGCCAGAAGACAGATCTTGGAGAGGAGGATGCATGGACCCACCAGGAAAACTGACTGTCAATTATATTAGTTCCACTCCCAGAGATAAAAGCATCCTTGAGAATGAGGGAAGCTAGCTGGCAGGTGGGCATGGGGAGGAGGACAGAAATCAGCAAGCAGTTTTACCACCAGGCTTTAATGTTGTGTTTCCAACGAAAGATTATTTTTCGGTCATGGGACCAAGCTGTCTGTCCTGGGTATGTAAAGGGTTTCTTTCTCGGGAGGGTATGTTGTAAGCCTGGGGGTGCGGGAAAGTTCCTAGGAGAAAGAAGGGACTGAAAACTCAGCTTAGGTTGTGGCTCAGAGGATGAAAGGGTGGAGAATGTGCTGAAGCCCCTGGGAATTCCGTGTGGAGTCAGTGTCTCAAGGAGGGCCCCAGCAGCTGGGGGGAGGGAGGGAGCTGTTTGTCACTCTCCTGTTGTACTGTGTAACAATCAGGCCCAGAATTTTGGAGAAGGGACTCGACTCTCTGTTCTAGGTAAGCTACAGAACCAAAGAGATGGGGCTACTGTCCCTTAGAGCCAGAGTGTCTGTGAACCCCCAGCACTGGTGGAAGGGGTCGAGGAATTTAGTTATTCTTTTACTTGCTGGGGTCTAAAAGGCTCCTCTAACCCCCTTATGACAAGGTGAACCCGCAACTGCTTCTTTCCCCAGAAGTCTTCAATCTCTGAGTGGTCTCCTTCCTATCCCCAGCGTGATCTTACCTTTCTGTTTGCATGGATGTGCTCCTTCTGCGTCCCTTCCTCCTGTCCCCTCCTGTCACATGCCTCATGGGATGACTGTGGTCCAGAATCCTGCCTGCAAGCAGAGTGGCAGTCATCCAACGCTCAGAGAACTAAGCTAGATCTCTGGCTTGGGGCCGCTAGCGGGTTTTACCCAGGCCACTTGCCGTTGTGTTCCTATAATTCGCCCCTCTACTTTGCAGCAGGGACCCGGCTCACTGTGACAGGTATGGGGGCTCTGTTGCTGACTGGAGGGGTGCCTGTGTTGGATCACAATGGCCTGGGAAACGAACTTAGGTATAAAATTGGAAGGCAGGTCACCCGCTCCCGTCTGGAACCCTGTACCCTCTCCTGCTTTCCCTAGAGCCTGGCAGCTTGCGGATCCCTGAGTTGGTTTTCTCCTTCTAGTCACAGGATGCCTTGCTTTGGGGCTTTGAGTCTTTTGCCTTCTTTTTATTACTCTTTGGACTCCCATCTCTGCAGTTTCTAAACGATGCATTGCCTTGTTTTCTCTCTAGTACCACTTCTCCGCCCTTTCCATTCCCATTCCTTTTCTGCACTGTTGACTTGTTTTGGTACATGGCTCTGTCTTCTGATTTGAAATATTGACACTGACCTCCAGTTGCAGACTTCTAATCCTGCCTTCATCTTTCTTCCTCTCTCTATCAGTCTCTGAAGACCCCTGTTTGTTTTCCTGGTGTGTTTTAAAGGGCTAGATGGCAGCGGGGACCAGGCTGGTGGTGACTTAAGGGCTGATCTTGAGTAGAGGGCATAAGTCTTTGTTATAGCATTACAGGAGCTGTAGGCTGCCTACAGGGGAATTTGAAGTACATTGTACTTGGTGGGTATCTCAGGCATAGATATGAATAAGCTTACAACCAGAAAAATGATATATTAGCAACAGCTACAGATTATGTATAAAGAAGAAAAAAGAGATAAGCGGTCCTCAGACTCCAGATCTGTCTTGGGATAATAAGCTAATGTATCTGTTGTGAAAGCCCAACATAACCAATATGATTTCGAGGAAAGCAGACAGGCTGAGGGAGCGGGGTAGGGAAGTGACGAGGTCTGAGAGAGAGAAAAAAAAAAATGGAAGAATGGGACAGCTTGGTTCTCCCAGGACTGGAAGCTTGCACAGATATTTTCTTGAAGATAGGACCCATACCATAGATACTAAAGGAAACTACTGAGCACTGGATTCAAATGCCCGGAGCTCAAAGGAATAAAGTTGGGGAACTGTCTGGTGATAGCCCTAAAACAAAAGTGTTTTTTTTTTTTTTTTTTAATGCTAAGCTGTCCCAGGGTCTGTAAGACACATAAAATAGGAAGGACTATTTAAAATTAACTTTAGCTTAAAGGACTAAGTTAAAATTATTGGTTTTGTTTGCATTTTACTTTTGAGAACCTCATGCATGAGTATTGACTCTACATCTCTCCTACTCTTTCCTCCTTCTCTCTCACTCCTCCCATACTTTTTTCTCTCTCCCAAGTTTGTTTAAAGAATTCAAAGGTCACCTCATGTGACTACCTTTATTTCTATTATTGATTTTCCTTCAAGCCACTGTTTGTCTTTTTTCAAACCCATTTTTCAATTTCCCCCACAAGTCCCCAACTTCAGACAGAGCAATTTGTGTTTCTGCATCAGAAGAACCTTGCCTTCATGTCAGAACAGAGCCAGGGAGGGAGGATGTTAAACTCCACAGAAAGGAACAATGCTTGATGCTTGGAGGTTGTATGTGAATTTTTGCATCTCTGGTGTCTTCAGAGGGTGTCATTCTTTTCAACAATCCTAGAAGGTTTTTCTGTTCTATCTTCCAAGTGTGCGAGTGGCCCAGGCCATTCCAGAGGAGACCCGCTTCTGAAAGGACCCTTGTGCTTTAAGATTTGTTTATAGGAGCAATTAATCATTCACTACATTAAAGAAATCAAAGTTAGGCTGTGAACTAGAATTATGAAACTCATCAAGGAGGCTTGTTGAGCATGGAAAAATAGAAGAGTTCAACCTATGAATAATATCTTCCAAAGGATTGCAGTTTTCCTGAGCAAGCCGCCACAGCCCTCTTACACCTCAGTGTAGGAGTAAATGTGGAACATCAGATAGGCCATGAGCCAGAGACAAGCTGGGACCTCAAAGCAAGTACATGCAGAGAGCGGGGGCGGGGCGGGGAGTGTTGAGCAAGGTATTCAGAAACTTAGAGACTTTTCTGGATGTTATGTCGAAAACGTCTATTTTAGGCAACAAATATTGATAGTATGCAGAATCACCCAAGCACATTAATACATTCACCACGCCCCCAAAAAGAAAATAGTAATAAAAAAAATCACCTTAGTTCTTAGGATCATGATGTTAATATGACACTTTTGCCTCAAAATTCAAGCTCTCCCAATTCAACTATTTCAAATCTAAAAGATCAGATAGCCATGCACATATTATGATTTTGAAAGAAAAAAAACTGGGTATATTCTTTTTCATAGGAGATCAAACGAAGTCACAGTATGTGAGGCATTACAAGAAAGTCCAGAAAATCAGGAGACCATTCCACCTCAGGAAAATGGGGGAGAGAGTATACAGAGCATATACTTAGATAAACCCATAAAAAAGAGGGAACATCAAGGGAGACCCACAACAGAGTTAGACAGTGACAGAATGGTAGCAGAACCTACTACACTATAGTTTGTAATGTACTTTATAATGACCATTTCCAGCCCCCTCTCACACAGTACAAGCAAGGGCTAGATAGCTCTCAGACCTGTCCTCCTCTCTTCATTTTCAGAGGACCTGAGCAAGGTGAGTCCGCCCAAGGTCACCTTGTTTGAGCCATCAGAAGCAGAGATCGTCGACAAACAAATGGCTACCCTCGTGTGCCTGGCCAGGGGCTTCTACCCTGACCATGTGGAACTGAGCTGGTGGGTGAACGGGAAGGAGCTCCGCAGTGGAGTCAGCACAGACCCTCAGCCCTACAAGGAGACCAATAACATCACCTACTGCCTGAGCAGCCGCCTGAGGGTCTCTGCAACCTTCTGGCACAATCATCGCAACCACTTCCGCTGCCAAGTCCAGTTCTATGGACTTACAGATGAAGATGAGTGGGACAAGCCTTCACCCAAGCCTGTCACCCAGAACGTCAGTGCAGAGGCCCGGGGCCGAGCAGGTATGTGGGACCTGGGGAGCAGCTGGTAAGATGAATGGGCATCACTAGTGTCAAAGAGAAATGGAAAAATATAAGCAAAAGCCAGAAGGAAGCCCAGATGCAAAAAACAAACAAACAAACAAACAAAAACGGTGGCAGGGGCCTAAAGTTTGCCAAGAAGATAAGCTAGACAACCACAGCTAATCCTAACACCAGATCCTCAGCCAGCAGCCTTACCTGTGGGGTCTCCTTTCCATGGCCCTGTGCAGCTCAGCCTCTGAATCATTATCTTTGGTGCCGAAGCCGTGGGTTTCAAGAATAATGGGTTTGCATTGACACAACTGAAGAGAGAGGGTTCTGGGGCCACTTGGAGAGGCAGATCTGGACCTGTCAAACTGTGCTAGCCTCAAGGCTGGCTTAATTTTCAGTCTGCTTAATAAAAAGAGGTCTCATCCATTTTCCTGTCTCCCTTTTCTTGCAGATTGTGGCATAACCTCAGGTGAGTTGACTCCCTCTTCACTTCTCATGGCCCCGACTGCAGAGCGAGCTGCCTGTCCAAAGGTACTTACCTGCTCTCCTTTACTCTCAACAGCATCCTACCAACAAGGGGTCCTGTCGGCCACCGTCCTTTATGAGATCCTGCTGGGGAAAGCCACCCTGTATGCAGTGCTTGTCAGTACCCTAGTGCTGATGGCCATGGTAAGGAATGGGCAAGTGGACCATACATGGGAGGTGACGGGTGGCACACAGGACACTAAGACCCAGGGGTTTAAGGGCTCTAGCAGAACCAGAGGAGAGCAATAGATAGTTTTGCTCCCATACCATAAAAGACAAGCAGAAACTTCAAAAACTGCAGTGAATGAGTCATGCAGAGGACAAGCTGTGGTACCCCAAAACCCCAAGGGATATTTGAGGAGCCCTGTCATTTCTCTGAATGGCCTTTCCTCAAGCTCCACTGTGCATGGCCCTTCGTAAATCTAAAACCTTTCTCTTCTGCAGGTTAAAAGAAAGCATTCCTGAGGCCAGACCTGGAGGCAGAGCCCAGAGCTTCCAACCCATTATGTGAACTCGGATTCTCTTTTTCCAGTACTTCTGAAGAGCTGTTCTCACTTGTCTGTGCATCCTAAAGTCTGCCTTCTGGTCATGTGTGCTTACACATGTTCATCTGAAATCCCTGTGACCTGGAGAGTGCCTAGCACACTTAAAAACAATAAACATAAACAATAAACATGTTCTAGAATGACTTATTCTTGTCTCTCCCTGAACTCCCTAATCAATCATGAAAGAAGAAATAAATATTCAAAAAATGGTGGCCCCCCCTCAGGTAAGAAAACTGAGGGCCCCCACCCTGAGAGTAACAGAAGAGGCTAGCTAAATTTGGAAGGTGATGATGGGAACTAAAAATTCTCAAGAGAGAAAGACAGGTTCTGAGTACAGAAAGTTTCTGATGCTCAGAACAGCACTCTGGGAGCATCAGCTACAGGTTACCCAAAAGTATCCCTCTGCAACTGGTCATTTTCTAGTGGCTAACAAGGCTTGGTTTCCTGTGTGTGACCAATCTTCCTTTCAGCCTCTCAGTGAACACATGTTTGTTCACCAAGCAGCTTTCCAGCTGGGCACAATCATGCAGTCTTGGAAAACTATATTTCAATGGAAGACATGCCTTTTGTTTAAGATACCAATCTGTTGGTAAATTATTACTTAGTGAAATAGGTAGATTTAAACAACACCCCATGGTTGTGCCCAGAAGTACAGAAAATACAGCTTCCTAAAAACAAGAGCAAGACTTATTTCTACATCTAGGAAGCCTTCACGAGCTCCCTGTGTCCTCATTGTCACCATGGCAGTATATTCATGTTCTCATGGTGGGGTAGTCATGTCATGATGGGGTAGTCATGTCACCATGGTGGGGTAGTCATGTCACCGTGGTGAGGTAGTCATGTCACCATGTTGGGGTAGTCATGTCACCATGATTGGGTAGTCATGTCACCATGGTGGGGTAGTCATGTCACCATGATTGGGTAGTCATGTCACCATGGTGGGGTAGCTACCATCCTGAGAATAGCATAAAGAGCTGATGATTCATTTTACCTCATAATCCCACATTCCCCACTCCTCTCATCCCTTTCAGGCCATTCTGTATGTTCTTCTGCCTGTTCCATCTGGAGCAATGTGGAGCCCCTTCTTCCCCCAGTAACCCTACGTGGCTTTAAGTGTCTTCCTGGAATCTTCTCTAGCATTCTGTTGCCCAGTCCTTACTTTGAACTCCCTAAGACTAGATCAACTACATCCTGTATTTTACCATCTGGGCTCTTATGAAGACCTCCTTCATGACAATTACTGTTTCTTATCTGATCTCCCCCCCACATGTAATTGCTGGTTCTTCCATAACCAGGGTATTTTTTTTTTTTTTTTTGTACTTCAAAATACTTCATGGTATTTTGGTATCAGGATAGACACTTGGTAGTAATTTTCTAATAAATGTGTGAATAATGAGGGAAATAAAAGTGATCTTATTTTAGATGCAGTCATCTCTGTGGAGTCCTCCCAAAACAGCCATCTACACTTCCACACAGCCTTCCCCTCTTTATTGTATATGATTCAGAGTTTAATCTATGCAATCATGCATATATAGCTACACAGAGACATGCATTTACATGTATATTCACAGTACCCACTCACTAAACACATACAACTGTAATGTATTACTTCTGACCACCCACGGAACAGAGGTAACTAAACCACAGTCCTCAAGAAACCCACCTATCCATAAAGGGACTAAGCCATGAAGAAAAAGAGCAGAAATAAAAGCCAGTGCTTTGAAGTTACTGTGTACTGTCCACTATACTGCACTCAGCAGCTAGCTAATCAGACAAGGGCACGAGAAGGGACAGATTCTTCAAAAGTGGTCTCATCTGTGCACTCTAGAGAGCGGTCATGCTTACCAGAAAGCAGGAGAAAAAGCACACACTATGTGTCTGGATGCTTCGGGGGTTAGCCATTTACCAGGGTGCAAGGGTCAGAGACAGAAATAATCAAAATCAAGGCTGAGAAATGATATCAGCACATACCCCTCTGAGAACAGGCTCATTTCCTTACAAACAGCGCATAACCTAACACATATAGGTACCCGCTAAATATTTGTGGACTAAGTGAGTGAGCAAGCTGAGCTTTGTCTGGGAAGCAATAGGAATGATGGCAGTTTCTGTGCTATTGGTCTCTGTGTTCTAAGTTGCATCAACTGCTCTGGAGTTTCTCCTATGAGGGGGGCCCTTCCGCCTCCCTCCTCCTACCCACCTCACTATAAATGCTAGCCTGAGGAGGTGGGCACTGTCAGTCAAAGAGGGGAGACCCAGTGACATAGATGGTATCCCAGGGTGAGAGCATGTTCAGAACAGGGGCTCCCTGCCCCCATCAACACCACCACCATTAGTACCAAGATCTTCTCCAAGCTCCTCCTTTCTTTAAATTTACCCAGCTTTAGTCTTTCCCCAGCCCCTCTCAGTCAGGCTAACCTCTCTGCCACCTGGGCTTCCTGCCCCTGCCCGGGGACTAGGGGAGGGCACCTGTGGGGAGAAACTTTTTTGTATCATGGTGTAACATTGTGGGGACTGGGGGGGGGGGGCACAATGATTCAAATAGAGGAGGTGCTTTTACAAAAAGCTCTACCCCTGAAAACATTAACTCTCAGCCCAAGGAATGCATTTGCCATGTGAGGAGGGGGTCTATGTGAGTGGTCCCACAAGGTCTTACAGTTGGCTATGAATTTCCTTGCTCTAGACAGCTTCCCATGAATGTGAAAGCCAGTCCAGGGAAGTAGGTTCACCATTCAGCCCCTTTTATAAGGCTTACCCTTGGCAAAGTATCTGTACATGCGTAGTAAATTAAGAACTCATTAAAAATATTAAGCAAATAAATAAACACGTTGTGGGAAAGGTATTACAAGTCTTTTCTCATCAGAGGCTATCCAACCCTACCAGGAAGCCTTCAGATTTCAAGTTCATTGAGTCAACCCCCGAGGGAATTAGGTGGATATTGATTCCCAAGCCAAATGTTGCATCTCCTCTTCAAATTTAGGTTGGCCTCATGCAGTGTCCAGATTGCCTTGTCAGTTCTGGAGTTAGATGGAGAAAGCGGGTAACCCTGGGTCTACACTAAGGAAGGTGAGGAAGGAGGAAGAGTTCTTGGCAGCCCTTCTCTGCTGTGTTCCTATGCTGAACAGTTCTTCGGACCAGGGACTCGACTCACGGTGCTAGGTAAGAAGGCAGCAGCCGCACAGGTGGGAGAGAAGGTAACATAATCAGCCAGGGAGACAGACCCCTGGAGCCAGAAAGCCTTAGTTGGGCGCTTAGCCATCCAAGGCCCTGCATCAGAGAAGACGGGGTTTGTGCCAGCAACCCCCGAACTGTGCAAACACCGGGCAGCTGTACTTTGGGGAAGGCTCCAAGCTGACAGTGTTGGGTAAGCAGGGCAGCTGGAGGGCTACCATGGGGGTAAGATGGACCGAGTAGGGCAGCTGTTCAGCTTCCTCTCAGTCTGAGCTGACCTGCCCAGGCGGGAGGGATTTCTGGACTGGATGCTGGCATCAAGAGAGCACTCATGGTTGATGGGGATCTGAGCCAGGGTTGGGATAGCAGGGGTGGGCAACACTGAGTTTTTGTCCTGAGCCTGGAGGCTGTGAGCACAGAAACGCTGTATTTTGGCCCAGGAACCAGACTGACCGTGCTTGGTAAGTTGGGACCTAGTGATAGGAGGGGCCGAGGGAATGGGCAAGCATCTCCTTACTGGGATTCCCAGGTAAGAATGGCCAGGGCCAGTTTTTGTGCTGTAGCAAGGGGCTGTGAGCCAAAACACCCAGTACTTCGGTGCAGGCACCCGACTGTCAGTGCTAGGTGAGTTTGTGGTGTTTTTGTGCTGGGCTCTGGTGCCGTGAACCAAGATACTCAGTATTTTGGGCCAGGCACGAGGCTCCTCGTGTTAGGTAAGCTGGGGTCCCAAGCACGGTGGCTGCGGGATGGGGCTGCAGTGGGCGCGGGTGCCTTGGCCGGGTTTCTGTGGGGAGTCCCCCGGTTGTGCTCCGCAGACCTTGTTTTCGGGACTGGCAGCCAGTTGACCATGCTAGGTGAGCTTCTCGGCAAGGCAACTGCAGCGGCGAGCCTCGGGGCCGCTGGCGTCTTTGCACCGGGTTCCCAGGCCCTGTGCAAGGCTGAGTAGCGTGGAGATTGTCACAAAGCTGGGGACGAGCTCGCTGCACCGCATTGCGCGGGTTTGCGTGTGGGTTTGCGCCTCTGTGCTCCTATGAGCAGTATTTCGGTCCGGGCACCAGGCTCACGGTCTTAGGTAAGATTCGGGCATCTCGCGCGCGCTCCCACCCTTAGTTCCTGGGTCCCCGGGGGAGTTTGGGGTAGATCGGGGTTAGGGCTCCCTGTCGAGTCTGCAATAGGATACAGCTTCCAACTTCACCGCTTCTGGGAGGGCTGCGTGAGGGAGGATATTGGGTGCCAAGCATTGCTCTCGCAAGCCAGGACAGAGTCGGTTTAGTTCTTTTTTCTCTGAGGTTTGCACGCACTGGGTGGGCGGTGGAGAAAAGGATTTATCAGGACTCCGGAACAAACTTGTTTTTGAAAATAAGTAACAGGAGAGCAAAGTAACAGGAGAGAAAAGGGCAGATATAGAGGCAGGGGGTTGTCAGGGGTGTTGCCGCTGACCTCTAGGATGGTCTCATTGGCAAAAGTTGTTCAAACGAGGGTCTTTTCAAAGGAGGAGAATGTGCCAGGCAAGAAACCAAGGACAGACAGATAAACATAAGCCAGAACAGAAGAATCAAAAGTCTGGTGGTGTTGACATGCTATTGGTTTTTAAACTCCATCCACTGTTTCCCTTCTAAGTTTGGAATCCCTTGAAGCAGGGATGGGAGCCTAGTGACATGCTTCTATACCTTCTTATGGCTAGTCAGCCCCAAGTCAGGGAGATCTTATTCACTGGGTCTATATATCCTCAGGTTATTCCCCTGAATCCTGACTCAAAATCTTCATTGTTCATACCATGTATTCCAGGCTAGACAGACCAGATCATGAAGGGAGTTTGTTGATCATAAGCACACATTAAAATCAAATATTTAGCCTGGGAGATGAGGAAAAATGCTTGAACAACCTTAGGATCCTGATACTAGAATAGACCTTAACTATCACTTGGCAATGGGGGCCAAGGTTATAGAAGAGAAATAACTCACAGGTTGGGAATGTGAACCTGTATTATTTGATAACCATAACAACAGTGGACACCATTTGTGGTTAGAACACGAAGCGGAATCCAAGGGGACTCAGCCATGTAAAAGTGTGCCTAAAGGAAATTCTGGTTTCCTGTGGTCAGGTGGGATAGAGAAAATAGTCAGACATTATAACCAGATGAGGCTAAATTCAGTCCTGGCTCTTTGGTGATAAGGTAAGCTTAAGTAAGTTAATGTGTGATCCTCTTCTGTAGATACAGATGTGGAGGTGGTTTGAGAAGGAGGAAAAGGAATTTTATAATTTTTCCCACAGCAAGTCCAGTTCACAAACAAATCACATACCAACAGTAGCTTACTAAAACACAGTTCACTCTCACAGGCAATTCTACCTCCCACAAATCCTCAGGGACTCACACAAATGGATTTACAGCTACTCCCAGTCTCCCTGTGGAGTGATACAAGTAATACTTAGGGTATAGTGAGTAGCTGCTTCTATTTGTCCTGACTATGGTGTTGATTAATAGAGAACGGAATGCCTGACTCAGGCAAGTCTTTGGCTTTTGCAACAGGAACTAGATGAGTACTGAGCAAGATGGTCAGTTCCATAGAAGCCTGGGAGACTCTCAATGCCAGTATCTATGAGACAAAGTTAGGCTAGTCAGACCAAAAGCAGAAAAATTGATAAGAGTCATGTACCACAGAGAGAAGTAAGATTATTACCATTTCCATGGAGGTCCATTGGACTTAAATAAATAAAAAATGAGGCATTAGGGGAAGAGGCTGAGCAGAAGCAGAGGCAGCCAGGATGCTTCGGTGCTTAGCCAAAAATAAAAATGTGGCAAGGTGTGGTGACCCACATCTACAATCCCAACACTAGACACTAGAGAGACTGACCCAAGTGGAATGCCATGAATGTGAGGTCAACCTGGGCTACACAATGAGTTCTAAGCCAGCTTGGACTATATAGTGAGTTCTAGGCCATTATGGACCACAGAGGAAGATGCTGTCAAAAAAAAAGGGGGTGTAATGAAAAATGTGGAGACTTCTACTAACAAGAAACAGAACTCCAAAGTGATGGCTGCAGAGATTGACAACAAGCACTAAGCCTGTGATCTTGCATAAGAATTCTGCAGATTAGATGCCAATGACATGAGCCCTGGAATGAGGTGATATCCGTAGAAATATAAGGAAGGGGCAGAGGAAAGTTTCTCCCTTATCCAGAAGACTGTGGTTTGCTGAAACAAAATGTATCTATCTCTGCATTTTCACCAAATTGCTTGGAAACAAAGAACAGCCAGAAAAATGCAAAGAACTGGTGGTATTCGGAGGCAGAGAAGTTGATAGGTTTATTTCACACACCACAAAATTCAGTAAAACTTACATCCTCCTGAACACACTGTAGACCAAGGTATCTTCACATCCAGGTTATGAAAATAGGCCATCTATAGACTGTGGTCTGAGGGAAGCTTCCTTATGCCAAATGGCTATCTCATTCTTAATTATCCTTCATTCCTCTGCCCTTTAGCTTCAGATACAGAAACCCTGGCTAAGGCAGGATATCTTGAATCCTTATGTCAGTTCTGGAAGTCAGTGCTGTGCATTTCATTTTGCAAGCATTGAAAAACTGATGCAGAAACATTCAAAAGACTCTCCCATGGTCACATGGGCATGGAAGGTCATTGCTTGAGATTCAGTTTCTGTAATTCTGATTTCTGTAGCAGGCTCCTTTTAACTGCTACATATAATAATCAGAAGTAACCTTTACTTGATGGAGGATGATTAAAACAATGTCAATAAAGGAACATTGTGCAGAGTGTTGGGCAGGACCATTTATAGTATCCCCTTATGAGAGTGGAAGGCCAGGGAATACTGGATGAATACAAGTAATGGGCAAGAAGAAAAGAGAAATGGAGTAGTGATTCCAAAGCAAATGGGGCCTGCTACAACACACTTGCTTTTTCAGAAACTCTCTCAGCCCTCAGTCGTCTCAGAGAGTGGTCAACAAAATGCTAATTCCACCCCTCTTTACTTTCCAGAGGACCTGAGCAAGGTGAGTCCACCCAAGGTCACCTTGTTTGAGCCATCAGAAGCAGAGATTGTCGACAAACAAATGGCTACCCTCGTGTGCCTGGCCAGGGGCTTCTACCCTGACCATGTGGAACTGAGCTGGTGGGTGAACGGGAAGGAGCTCCGCAGTGGAGTCAGCACAGACCCTCAGCCCTACAAGGAGACCAATAACATCACCTACTGCCTGAGCAGCCGCCTGAGGGTCTCTGCAACCTTCTGGCACAATCATCGCAACCACTTCCGCTGCCAAGTCCAGTTCTATGGACTTACAGCTGAAGATGATTGGGACAAGCCCTCGCCCAAGCCTGTCACCCAGAACATCAGTGCAGAGGCATGGGGCCGTGCAGGTAAGTGGGACCTAGGGTGTTGGTGAGGAGACTGTATAGCGCCAGTATCCCAGAAAAATGGAAAGATCCATGTAGAAGCAAAGAATAGACCTAGCAGAAAGCCGGAGTGCTGGAAGTGATGATCAGGGACATGGTGTTAGAAAACCATAGCATTTACTTCCTCCCACAGAGTACTTAAACTTAATGGGGCAGCTCAGGCCCATTGGTTCCCCAGTCCTTTAGTGCCTCCGATCTGTGCTGATAGGTTCCCTCACACCTACCATGCAGCCCAGCATCTATGTGCTGTGTCTCAGCCACATTATTGGTCCTAGATTTTTAAGGCTACAGTGATAGTGGCTTGTACTTGTCCTTCAACCTAAGAAAGACAGTGTGAGGAGGGTGCTTATACCACCTGACTTGCACTTGTCTGTGGCCTTCGAGTTCAGCTTTAAATTTTGCTGTTTAGGGCTCAATAGTCCCAAGCTGTGACATTCTCTCACCCATTTTTTTCTCCCTCTTTTTTCTTTCAGACTGTGGCATCACCTCAGGTGAGTAAGCCTCCCCCCTTTCTCTGAGTTCTTCCACGGTCTGGGCTCTGGAAAGCCAAGAACCTACAGACACCGAGGACGAGGGTGACCATTGCCACCTGCTCACAGGGACTGTCCATTTTCCTTTCCTGTCAACAGAATCCTATCGCCAGGGGGTCCTGTCTGCCACCATCCTCTATGAGATCCTACTGGGGAAGGCCACCCTGTATGCTGTGCTCGTCAGCGCCCTGGTGCTGATGGCCATGGTAAGAATGGAAAGATCGGACAAGCAGTTGAAGGGAGGGTATAGACTACTGTACCTGGAATGTAAGGGGATCTCAGAGGAGGACCCAGCCCCCAATATATCCTGTCACCTCAAAAAGACCATAAGGGACACTGACCAAAGAGAAAAATGAAGAAACGGTTATGTATGCACTCTTGGCAGATGAAGAGCACCAGGGAGCTCTTTTCAAAATCATACTGGAGAATCCACCTAATCTGACCCCTCCCCCTACTTCATGGTTCCTGGCTCTCTAACAATACCTTTTCCTCCTCAGGTCAAGAAAAAAAATTCCTGAGACCAACTCTTGTGCATCCTGGCTTGTTCTCCATCCTAGTCCTGGATTCTCCTGCACCTTCTCCAATCCCTGTTCCTCCGGAGTTATTCTTTATTCAAAGCATCTCTTCTTCCTCCATGGATATCTGTCCTTCCTTGCCACTACCCAAAGACTGACCTCTTGACTCTGAAACAGACTAAATCAATAAAAAATGTTGAGCTGGGCCTGGTTGTGTCTCATCAGCAGCATCTTTGGGACCCTTTACTGTTTAGTGCTGTTACTGACACTCCTACTGGTCTGAAAAGCCAAACAGAGGTGGCAAACCTGCTTCCTTGCCAAAAATGTATCTTTCTCCTGTCTACTCAAGATCCTCCAAGGAGCCATTTTGTCCAAAGGGCAATGACTGTGTCCTGGAACACCAGCAGGATATGGACAGAGAAAGAAAACTACCCCTAACAATAACCCCACCCATCACAGCGCAGAGGCTAGGCAGACCTAGAGATTACAGAGCCCAGGCCTGTTGTTACAGCTTTGGGTTTTATCTGTGTCTATCCTTAGTATCACTGGCTTATCTTGTTTGAAAGTTTTAACTAAAGATCTGTGGAACTTGGCTAGGTGGCTGTGTGGCACACGCCTTTAATCCTAGCACTCAGGAGGCAGAGGCAGGTGGATCTCTGTGAGTTCGAGGCTAGCCTGGGCTACAGCACAAGTTCCAGAACAGGCTGTAAAGCTACACAGAGAAACCCTGTCTCAGAAAAAAAAAATCTGTGGAACTCTCCATGTCTAGCCTCGGGTCTTAGAGAAGACAATGAGATTAGAAAAACTGGCAGATGAAGTTTAGGAACAGTGGTCTCCCCAGGATCATGGCACACAGGGTCAGATACTGGGTGGGGTCCAGTAGAGACTAAGGTATTACACATGAAGTGTAACCTTTCCAGTATGTAAATTTCCTTGTTAGATTGAGACCAGAGCACCCTGGGCTGAGGATGTTAGGTGCCACTCCTAGACAGAGACAGTTACCTTAGCAGTGTAAACTGTGTGGTTTAATCATTAGAACAATTTACTGGGCAGAGAATAGAGAATGCATAGCACAGAACAGTGACAGGGCCTACATCAAAGTCAGTTGTTAGTGTTGGGATGAGAAACAAAGTCTAAAAGCAAAGAAAGGAGAGGATAAGGAGGAAGTGCCTTCCTGAGAGACTGCTCACTGTCTCTGGGTCTTAGGCTAAGCAGTGACACATGCATTTGTAATTACAGTGACACTAAAAGGAAATTATTTCCCTAGTTCACAGCTGTAGACACGGTAGTTTGCAGATCAAATAGTAACCGTGGAAACTGCAATATGTTTTTCCAAAGATAATGATTCTAGAAGCTTCCCCCTCCTGGTGACCTTGATGGTGTGCTCACTCATGGTGTCAAAGTGACCCTGGAGCAGTCACCATGATGGTGTGCTCATTCACAGTGTCATGGTGACCCTGGAGCAGCTGCTCACAAGCTCTAGGAAAGTACCTCTAGAAAGAATCACACTGAGGCTGCCTAAGTTCCACAGAATATCAGTTTTCCAGGGCTGCCAACACAACATGTACAAGACATACAACAAAGTGTCACCGAGTGGTTTAGGGCAGTAGAAATCAATTCTCTTGCAGTTCTGGAGGCCCCAAGTCCAAAAGCATCACATTGCCAGCAGGTCAGTGCTCTCTGGCAGTTTCAGGGAAGAATCCTTTCTTGCTCCTCCTCCTTCCCATTGCTCTCAGTACTCCTGGTCTTGTGCCAGCTCTGCCTTGGCCTTCATGTGGCACTCTCCCCCATGTTTCCGTGTGTGCATGCCCCTCTCCTCTCTTTCTACACATGAGTCATTGGATTTGAGACTCACCTTAAGTCCTGAACATTTCCATTTTTAGCCCTTTACCAATTGCAGATGAGGAGACCTTTTTCCAAACAAAACCTCCCTTGGAGGTTCTGGGTGGGCATGATCCTGGAGCTACACTATTCCTTTCAAGACATTACATGTCCAGAAAGTAAAATTGGAATGCTCCAGATTGGGAGTTTTCATAGCCCAGAAAGGATAAGCTTCTTGTCAGGCTCCGCCTAGGAGATTGTAACATTATAGTTACATCTTTAAATGGTAACTTTATAGATGCCTCCAATTACGCTAAGGCTTTGTGGTTTGGGTTTTCTATGGGTAATTATCTTTGTCACTTGTGTATATTTTTTACTGTAGTTGTTTTGATGATGGCTAAAATATATAATAACAGTGGGGATGGGTTTTAAGTCCTACACCTGCACTCACAAAAGATGTCTTCCACTCCCTAGACCTATGGAGGTAATAAGCACATGTGGTGTTTCCATTCTCATGTGGGGGTGGAAAGATAAGTACATGAGAGATGCCAGCAAATGCTTTGGAGAAACTGGAGTTGTTGTGTGGACCAAGGAGATTAGAGTAGGGAGGGATGTTAGAGAACAGGGTATGAATAAGTAGATCGGCCACAGACTAAGCACCTTTAGCACTAGACCCGAGTGGAGGTGGGGAGAGGATAGCTCCGTGCGGGAGATAACTGGGTCTGAAGGCTTGGCAACTGTTTGCTGTTGGGTGCAGAAGGCAGGCACAGAAGAGGTGGCAGGCTGGAGGAGGAGAGTTCGCCAGCAGGCCTTTCCTCTGGAAGACACAAGGCCAGAGGTAGTTCAGCCCTCTCAGTCCAGGGCACATAACAGAGGTGAAGGAAGTTACAGACTCTACCTCAACCCCATCCAACACTTTGCAGGATGGAGGGAAGCCTCCAAATCTCTCTCCAAGTCTTAACTGCAGTTTCCCTGTCTGTCCCAAAGGACACAATTCACAACGCTCCCAGCACTCAGAGCCTCAGCCTCTTTCTCTAGAATCAAAGTGGATCCCTTTGGACCAATCCAGGGGTCCTTTCCATTCAGCCTGAGGGTAAGCTGAGCAAAAAATGGTGGAGCTAGGGCTATTTATAATGTTTGTCGTAGGATCTAAAACAAGTGAGCACAGCAAGGCTACTGAAGAGGTGTGATTTGAGGACACAGAGAGTGAGTGTGACTGTTCTCATAAGACCAGAGCACAGGACATCTCAGGGTGGAAGTTCTGAAACATCAGTTTGGTCCAGAGTTATTGTTGTAAAGGGAAACACCAGAGAGATTCTTCACTTATCTGAATAGGTCCACTTGTTCTAGACTCAAGTCTGATATAACTTGTTTGTCAGTAAGATAGACAAAAAAAATGTATGACAGGGTCCACAGCAAACTCCACAAATGTCACCAGTGCCGAGACAAAGCATGCTTACTGGCTGAAGAGACTCACATAAAACATTCTCTGAAAAAACTCCTGGAGGTTCCCAAGTTCTCACAATGTTGTGAGACATCGCTGAGTTCCTCATAGGTAGCACTCTCAGAGAGGAACTAACTCATAACCTTTATCGATCTGTGAATTATGAAGGGTAAGGAGACATCTAGCAGTCATGTGATAGTGATAATTTCCTGGAAGGCAAAAGGATTCCTGCGTGGATGGCACTGGAGTCAACTCCATTTGCCCAGAGGAATTTTCCTATTGGCACCAGTATCCTTGGAGATCTTCCCACTACAGTACTCAGTGCTGGGCTATGTAAGCGTGAGGAATGGAGATGCTTCAGGAGTCTGTAGGATCATCTGGGAGACAAAGGTCTGTTCTTTCTTAAAGAAAGCAATTAGGGTCGGGTGGTGGTGACGCACACCTTTAATCCCAGCACTCAGGAGGCAGAGCTGGGCGGATCTCTGTGAGTTCGAGGCCAGCCTGGTCTACAGAGCAAGATCCAGGACAGGCACCAAAACTAAAAAAAGAAAAAAAAAAAAAAAAAAAAAAAACAATTATGGAGGAAGGAGAAAAAGAGCTGACATACTTCCAAGGGATTCTATTAACAACTCCAGGTCTTATTTTGAGCCATTTCCCCATTTTTCTTCTTTGTAGTGGTCCAGAGAGAACTGTGTGATGCATGGTCCTACATGTCCTATAGAAGAGTTATTTATGAGGTATAGATGTAGGAGTGGAGGATTGGGTCTTGGAGTCCTCTGCTGAAGTTCTGTATTAAAACACAAATGCAGCCATGCCTCGTCAGTTCCACTTAGAGTGTTGGGGAGTAGAAGAGTGGCTAGAGGCCCCAAGTCAGTTCTCAGCTTGCTCAGGAGATCTGGACCCAAACACAAAACATGCCATAGTGTTAGGTTTGTTATATATTTCCTCCTCCCTCTAAAAGCCTTTCCTAACCTGTGTATTTGCAGATCAAAAATCCCTTCATTTTCTACCACGTTGCCTCTCTTTAAGATTTACTTTGCCAATGCTAGATCTTACATGAAATATCTCCTTCCAACAGGCAAGATATATTCAGGTAACTATTCCCATCACCTAAGTCCCAGCTACATGTTTATTTTCTCTCTCTATCCATAGTCTTTTCATCTCCTGTAGATATTTACTGAAGACGAAGATGGCTGCCTGGGTGGGGGTGGGGGGTCAGTATCTCAGAGAAGAGTAAATACCATCTGCTGGTCAGCAAACAGAGTTAAAATGGGCCAACTATTGTGTCTGTTTCCAAAGTTTCATCGGACTTTTAGAAAACTGATTTCAGCTCTTATCTATGAATGTACCAGTGTCTTGATGCCATAAGCACAGCCACCCACCGTGTTCTAACCAGACTCATTGTTCTAGATAAGTGATAGGTTTGGAAACAGTGACGTCAGCTCCAAGTCTTAGGACACATGAGCAATCACAGCTCTACACATTCACCATATGATCAATGGTCTTAAAAGGACCTTGGACTTACAGACCATCTGCATGTTAAAAAACAACAGCACAGTGTTGAACTCTCTCACTCTTCCCACTTGTCTGAATAAGTCCTTCAGCCACTAGGTATCTCTACAAAGAATTTCTACCTATTTAAGTATCCATGAGTCTTACCATGCATACTTTCCTCAGGTTATAGTTCTGTCCCTTGAGAGAGCTTCAGAAGGCAGTTGGAACTCTTAGAGAGGACTACATAAACCTATGAGGGAGAATAATCTTCACTTTAAAAACTGTGACTGCAATGAACATAGACTTTAAAGATAAAAGGATCTGGATTTGGGCTTTATTCCTGCATCTTCCCAGCTATGTGACTTTAAGCAGGTGGCCACCAAAGATTCAGCTTCCCTTTGTGTTAAATAGACTCACTCAATCACAACCCCTTACTCAGTCCATGCAATGTTTCGGTTTTTAGCATGGGGTCAATCACTATCAAGTGCTGTAATTTGTGTTCACCTAAATATGTTTTCCAGTGCTCCATGTTGCCAGTTTTCTCATTTTTCCCCTTCAAATACACAGTTCTGGGCATTCAGTGCCTCACACATCAGATACTTTCTTATAAAAACATTTCAGCTCAAGCGTATCCTTCTATCCTTCTGAAAGCACCACCTTCAGAAGGACTCAACACCAGGTGGGTTCCGACCTACATAGGGTGAAGAGGAACCTAGTTGTACCCCTTGTTTTTAAGGTCTTAGGTGTCATTTGTGTGGGGGTAACTTTTCAGTTTTTTTTAAATCTACATCCTGCCATTGACTCAGAGATCACTTGTGACTCAAAATTCTAGTTCTTTCACACATGTGCTGCTCCTGTGTACAAACCGTTGCTTTTCTATCTTTGAGGGTGTAGGAGAGAACAAAAAGTACTTCAATTTTCTCACATTTCTCCAGTGCATCTCCAACTTTTCTAGCCTCTAAAGATTCTAATTCTGTAGTTCATTATATTTATCCCTCCATCCTCACACTATCTCAAACTGCCTTCTTTATTCTTGTACAAGTGATTCACAAAATCTCAGCCTGATATGGAGCACACATTCTCTGAACTCTGCCTGGAGTCCAGGACTGGCTAAAACTCAGAGAATCAGCTCTTCACCCTCCTCCGCCCCCAGTCTCAGGGTGCGAGACTCTTCATTTATCATCTCCAGCCTTCCAGACCCCCTCAATCTCCCTGAATCAACGTGCTCCATGAGGAGTCTTAGGTTCTGCTTGTTGGTTTGGTGGTTAAAATTCTGCAGTCCTTGTAGCACTGAGAATGGTAACTGGGGAAATTTAAGTTCTTCCCAGCTCCAGACACACACATCTATGACATACCTTACAAGACACCTGACCCAAAATGGGACAGTGCTGACCTTGAGTCCCACAGTTTATTAGGCACATTGGGATCCTAACACCTGCTTCCTTGACCTCTTCCAGGAAAGATATACAGGACCATGAATGAAATAAGAAAACAGTGATAAGAAGAAGGGCTTTGCATCAAATATCAGCAAGTGAAGAGATGCATGCTGGAGTCTTTTAGGTTACTGCAGACAATGGGGGAAGGCATGGAAGTATCTCAGCCCAGTTCTGGAGGCCAGGCTGTTTATCTCTAAGTAACATCAGCACCAAGTAAGAACAGCCACCTGCCCTAGCTCCATCTCAGAGAGTCACAACAGGATGTGGTTTGACATTTACCGGGTCCTACATCTTGGGTGCCTGTGAAAGTTCCTCCCCTCACCCACATTCTGAGCATTTTGGGAACCACACTTGCCACATCCTGCCCCCAAGCCCTTCTTATGCAGTTCTTTCTACATTGGCCTCTAGCTATCACCATGACAGTGAGGAAGAACAAGATGGGAAGGAGGGTCTCTAAAGGGGAATCCATATATCTCAGCTCAAGCCCCCCACCTAACCTCTCTCACACCTGCTGGAGGTCACACAGGAAATAGAAGCCTACAGTATGCACCTTGGAGACAGCTGCAATAACTGCTCTGACCTCATTGGGGTTCCTCTGGTCCCACATCTCTCTGACACCCCCTCCTCCCACCTGTCCCCACACTCCCTCCAACTTCTCTTCACATGTATCTTCCATTTCCTTCTACTAATGTAATGAGAGTCCATTTAAGTAATGAGTCATGGGAACAGAGACTAACTAAATAATGAACAGAATGCAAAATGGATAGTCTCTTGACATGTGAACTTCTGTCTGGGTTGCACTGGCTGGCTTTTACTGAGGTATATCCTCTATGAATAAAGCCTGAAAGGTCCATGTGTTTTAGATTTCCCATCCCATATGGGCAAGATGAGGAAGAGAACTACATACAATACAGGAAAGAACAGAAAGCCAGACCTTCAGAAACTCTCAAAGGTGGCAGAGAGAAGTCAGTCTCAAGATCCACACAAACCAATTCTACCCTATAGCAGTCTATTAATTGCCTATCTCATACCCAACATAAATCATACAGTCCTTGAAAATCATATGAAGTAGCCCAGTCTTAGAGTCAGCTGCTTCCCAAAGTGGGGCCTTGCTCTACCTTCCTAAAGAGGTCAAGAGGACCCAGGGTGTCACCACATCACTCCGATGATAGCTGAGATCCCTGAAGGCAGTCTCCCTGACTTCCATGGTCCTCAGTAATGCATGTGTGAAAATTGAGAGATGTGGGAATAGTTATGTAGGCACACCTATAAAGTCAGAGTCAAAATTGGAGTCCCTGTGGTTCTCTAGAAAATAGCCACATCTAGCCAGGAAGCATGAGATTGATGTTGGCAGGGGGTGGCACCTATGATTAGGATATGCCATCCTGAACTGCCTTCCCATTTCCTCTGTAGTTACAGTGACTGGGGTTGTAGGTTCTGGGTGCTATGGAAACAGTTACGGCAATAGGATCCTTATGCACGAATAGGAGCCAAAAACTAAATGCAGGATGCTAACTTGTTCTAGTGTGTATAATACCTGGTTTTCAAGGCCTCCTTTTTTCCCCCTTTAATTTTTTTCTTTCATTTTTCTTTATTAAGAAATTTTCTACTCACTCCACATGCTATCCACAGACCCCCATCCTCCCTCCTCCCACCCCCAGCCCTCTTTCCCATGCCACCCCGCATCCCCAGAACCCCCAAATCGAGGTCTCCCATGGGGAGTCAGCAGAGCCCAGCTTAAACAGCCTCTTGTGGTCTAGGGATGTGCTAGGTTACTCGCGGCCACCACCATGACTTGTTTCTCCCTCACTATTTTCCCGATCTTAAATTCACTGAGACCTCTGTGTTTTTATTCAAACAACCCACTCACTTGGAATGAAGTTGTATTAAATCTAGCTAAAATTGTTTCTCCTTTGAAAGTAAGTTTTCTAGACTTTATCTACAGAGCTACACAGGAATGAAACCTCTGTTTAAAGTGTTTCACGTATGCCACCTGATTAACGGCAACACCTGTGATCTTTCTCTTTGAAAACAAATCCTGAGGCAGTGTAGCGTGCCAACAAGAAAGATTGGGGGTCAATTTAGAGTAGACCCAGTATGTGGTACAATTGGCACTGGTTTGCCACACAAGTGTATCTAGCATTCTAATGTTTGTTACATATTTTCTGTTTAAATGTTTAAAAATGAGATGATTTGGAGGAGCTGCAATCAAAATACTTTGTAAGCTTCGAGAGAGGAAAAAGACACCTGCCGAAAATTAGTCTTTGTAATAGTACTTGGCAAAATATAATCTCATTTACTACCTAACAATCCACAGAGGCAACATTTACTGGTGAAGGAAATAAGATCTAAAGAGATTGCATAACTTCCCTTAAGTCTTAGCAACTAGGAAATCTAGACTTGAAGCCAAATGTGTTACTTGTGACTTTGCCTGGTTCCATCTTTAATATGTCGTTGTTTTAATCTTCATAATGGCTCTCTGTCTTCTAGCTACTTTGCACAGAGGTCATCCTTCAAGTGTAATAGAGTTGGGCATTGTCCCGTGTTCTGTTGATCACTTAGCATCTCTCTTTTGATTTTTTTCTCTGTATATTAAATCATACTGAAAATAAACATAGGTCAGAATCATCCTAGATATGTACGTATGTGATGCCAGGAGCAGAGGATTTTAAGACTTCTTGTGCCCTCTTGTGGAGGAAAAGAGACATTGGGGGAAAATTCCTTGTTATGAATATGGTCTAGAGAGGACCGAGGGTTAAAGGAATCTCAGTTGCCAAGGTAACCAGTGTATTTCTTTCCAACCACTCATGTCAGTCTTTTTCTCTCCTTCATTTCCATCCAAGTCACTATTCCTTTTTAAACCTTTTCTATCAAGCATGGTCCTCCTTTTTATCCTCAGCCTCCTGTATTTCTTATGCCACCATCTGTCGGTCTCATCCCTGTTTCGGTACAAAAGAAGAGATGAGAGACAGAGAACTGGGAAGTTTAAATGACAACAAGACCATTCTGGACTTGTGGCACTGCTTGTGAGGCTGAGGCAGGAGGGTGGCTTCAAATTTGGGGCAAGCCTTGACTACACAGTAGAATTTGTCTCAAAACAAAACAACAAAAACAGCAGTCATAATTCCTGAATGAACATTTTCTGTAAAACTTTTACATTCGCCCTTAGTCAGCATGCTGAGAACCTCCCTGCATTAATTTCTATCCTGCATACCTGTCTGATGACATCTTGTTCCTCCCGGATTAATGTCTCAGGTCCAAGCATCTATAAACGTTCTAGCCTCAGCAGAAAGATGGAGAGACTCTCAGAGGTGAAATTAACTAATTGAGCTCCATGAGTTGGCATTCCCCTACCCGCTCACCAGTCTACTTGACATCACGTACAGCTACAGGTAGATCCCACTTCTCTTGGCCATGTACGTCCATGAGTATGCCCAGTGCAGCTCAATGGGAGTTTGGGACAAGTGTAAGTCATTAGAGGAGAGTAGCTTGCTTTGAGGACTGGCATATGATATCCTACCGCCAGATACCCATGAACTGGAAACTTTACTATGCGTAGGCGACTCACAGGTTCTACACACGGGAGTCATGGAATAGGGAATTCAATGAATTTCTTTGAAGAGCTCTGACTTGAATCTAGTTGTTTTCTAGACTTCAACTTGGCTGACAGCCAAAAACTCAGTCACAAACGCCCTCCACCCATCCCTAGTGAGGGCTCCTAGTGAGGGTGGTAGGACTAAGGAAAGGGTGTGGTTTTTGCACAGATGCCTGCCCCGCCCCTCTCAGTGTGAGACTCCAAGCACAGAAGTAGAAGCCAGAGTGACTGAGGAGCAGCTTCTCAGAGCTCAGGGTGAACTGGCCATCCTTGGGCCTGGAGGCTGAGAGGTTCCGAGACACCACTGATTCTACCTCACCTACATTAATAGAGTAGAAGAGCTGCTGGAGGGTCCCTCCTGTGGCCTGCCAGTACCAGTAGAGGTTGGGGTTTGATTTCCCTGTTATGGTACACTCCAGAGAGAGTGAACTGCCCACAGGCTGCACCCTGACAGCTGGCCATTGGTGGATAATCTGAGTACTGACACCTGTAAAAAAAAGAAAGAGTTATTTAGAGAAGAAGCCCCCTAGTTAGTGAAAGTGCTACGCCTTTATTTTCTTGCGTCTCTGGCACAGGGAATCAATCCCAGGGAGCAATGCTCTGGAAGAGCTAGGGATGAAAAATGTTCCAGGGCAATGGGAGACAAGGAGTTCCAAGTCCTTTCTAAATGATATGAAACTGAGAGCCAATCGTGCAAGTGGGGTGAAAGGCCAATGCATATCTTGGTAATTGCGGGGGACTGCGGTCAAGAGAGGCAAGCTAGCAGTAAAGACTCCAGGTTAAAGGTATTGGGATGGGAGCAAAGATTTGAAGGGAGGCTTTCCAGGGGGGAGAGCACCCACCCAAAAAAGCACCCAGGAGAAAGGCAAGGAGAGAGTAGAGCATAGTTCAAGATGGTCTTTGCCTAGGCTTGTCTGCTCCACACTTCCTCTTCTAGGCCAGAGATGCACATTCCCCTCCCACCTCAAGACAGGCTGCCAGAGTGGAGGTTTAAATCCCCTTGAGCTGGGGAGGAAATGAGGCTGGGCTTTCTTAAGCAGGTGGTGAATCATCCCCACCCTCCCTGGGAACCAGCTGTGCTCGGCACTTGTTAGCATTATTGCAATCCCGCTGATGTTCTGGTATGTAAATATAGTTAATGATTCATTATTTACCTGCAAACAAACTCTCCCTCTCGGTCCTCCTGGAGACATCAGGGTGTCTTTGACTATCAGAGTACCTAGTGCTACTAGGATGATGAAAGGGAATTTTGGCCAGTGTCAGAACATATCACCTAGATGGCTCAAAAGGAGGGACATAAAAGCAGACAGCAGCTCAAGAGATTTAGGTCTCTAGGATTTTCAAAGGAGAAAAGTGTAGTTCTGAGTAAAGGAAGCTGCTATGACAGCCAACACAGGGAGTGCCACATCCTCTTCATCCTCGGAAGGTAGGACTAGAAACCTGGACTGGCAGAATTAACTACTGAAGGGATCAAAGCTGGGCTCTGTGTTCCATGTGCCTCCAAAGGCCCATCTAGATCTATTTTTTTTTCCTTTACTTATACCATGAGGCAGAGAACTCATCTCATGACACCTTGGAATTCAATGGGTCTAAGTCAGTACTAGAATTCTTTCCTTTGGCTGTGTAGGAAGCCTGTGCTAATTCTGATCCTTACTTGTCTTGTGTTTTAGATGTGACAAATAATACACAATGAGAAGGACTACAACAACAATAAATGACAAATGGCTCAAAGATATGTTGTGCCTGGTACAGAGCGAGCACTCATACAAATATTGCCTTTAAAGCCAAGCAAGTAGTCAAGACTGGAAGATGCACAAGGGGAAGATTTGGCAGGTAGGAGCCAAAGATGACAGAGACGCAAGAAGTATAATGACACTGAGCTGAGAGGGAATGTCTAAAAGGCAGTTGGTGGAGCTTCATTCCACTGGGATGAGACATAACACCCCAAGATTCTTGGAGGACAGCCAACTGGTCCCTTAGAACCTCACTTACGCTGTTCTTTGTTCTCTGAAGCATTCATTTATAAAACAATTATTCAGTCTTAGATGTGGGCGAGTGGTTTAAAGTGAGGACCTGGAAAAGGAAACAGTAGACATGGCCAACCAGGGAGGTGGAGCCTGAAGCAAATGAGGTGTTGGAAGTGCTTCACCATTTCGTCGGGGGCTGGTGACCTAATGCATTTGTTGTTGATGCTGTTGCTGTAAAAGCACAGCTTAATTAATATTGGAGCTGTTCCTTCTGATGGCTTCAGTTGCAGCATTTTCCATTTGTTTACATCTGAGTGCACCATGTTTGTGAAGGGCATGCTTCGTTTGGTTGTTATTTTTCATCTTTTCTAAGTCTAATTAACCCTCTTACAACATTTATTTCACCAAGAAAGCAAGTGATACACATAGTGTGCATGCAATAAACACTTAGAAATATGATGAAAAATAGCTATAGGCAATGCAGGAAGCTAATGCTGTTGGAAAATTGCTCAGTCTCAGTTTATATAAATCTCTTGATAGAACTTGATAGAATACATCAAGCCAGGATTTGGGGGACTGGGCCCAAGATAACAAACACACAAACATTCTTCAGCTGCCTGTGTCCATTTAGTCACTCTTCTTTGTTCCTGGATTGATTTGTTTCAAGGGGGAGCAGCATGGTGGTGGGAGGGCCCTTGTGTGAGAAGTAAGCACAGAGAAGAGGGGAGGTAGGAAGTTGTCAGCAGAGAAAAGTGAATTAATTACTCCTGCTTTCAGTGGGACTGCATCATATTTTCATTAGGCTGGCAGATTTAGCTGCCATCCCAGTCCATGAGACCTGACGTAATCCATTGGTCATACTGGCTCCATCTCACTGCCAAGTGTAGAAACAACACAGTCTTCCTCCTTCAGTGTGAAATAGCAGATTGGGGGTGAGGAGGCATATCAGTCAGATCAGAATAACCAGCTGGCTCCTAAATCCTGATCATTATCACAATTCTAGCTTGAAGTTCCTTCCATATGGCTGATGCCTTAGAGAAAAAAAGAAAAAAAAAAGCTCTTTTCCTTCTCCATCACCATCTGCAACACTGCTTATTCATTCAGTCATTCAAGGCATTCATCTGTTGGTGGGGATGTGAACTCTGGGCTCGGTGGCTGCAGGTCTTTGAAAGGGAAGGATCTGGCCACATCTAGCCCCAATGAGGTGTTCACTAGACCAGATAATCAGAGGCTGGCTTGACCTGTGGCTGCCTCTTTCCTTGACCTTTTAAGGCATTTGTAGGTGGGGGCCCACTTCTCTGGTAAACCTCCTATCAAATCCTTTTGTTACCTTCTTGGGCTCTCCCTCCCTGCCCCCACACAGACTTTCCTAGACTTGATTCTTAATGAATCACATGAAGAGAATGGCTATATTAGTCACCTCTTCTTTATCATTTATAAACTTTTATGTCTATATAATAAACTTGGAAGACACTTGTGAAGGCTCTTTGTTCCTCTACAAGAGTTAAAAATGACTACAGCTTATGGAAAGCGGCAGAGAGCCAAAGTCACGTGTCTGAGTTTCTTGTTGTGGCTTGCACGTGTCCTCCAAGGCATATGTATTGAAAACTTAATCACTACTCCAACAGCGATAATAACCTTCAAGTGTGATTAGACCATGAAGGCTTGGCTCTTAAGAATGAATTAATCCTGTTATAGTGGGAGTAAGTTCCTTAAAATGATGAGCTTGGCATGTTCTCTCTCTCTCTCTCTCTCTCTCTCTCTCTCTCTCTCTCTCTCTCTCTCTCTCTCTCACACACACACACACACACACACACACATACACACACACACACACACACACTTTCCCTGCCTCCTTCCCTTTCCCTCTCTCTCCCCCTCCCTCTTCTTCTCCCTCTCTCTATCTTTTCTCATTTCCTCTATCTCTCCTCTTCCTATTTCTCTCCCCCTCCCTCTCTCTTTCCCTATTTCTTAATGTCCTTTTTCTTCATACTTTTCTCCTTGCACTTCTATCATGAAATAGCATAACAAGAAGTCTTTTTCTAGATATCAGACCCTTGGTCTTGGACATTGCAGCCTCTGGAATAATAAACAAATAAATTTCTGCTCATTATAAAGTACCAGTTTGTGGTGGTCCATTACAGCACCACAAAATAGACTACAATAATGTCCTTCTCTTTGCTTATATGAGTCCTAATCAGATAAAGGGTTGAGAGAGAGAGAGAGAGAGAGAGAGAGAGAGAGAGAGAGAGAGAGAGAGAGAGCGAGCTGGAGAGAGCAAAACTAGAAACTCAATCCTGACAGCAGAAGAGAATTGTGACTATTATCTGTGTAGGGAAACAAGATTCTATGTCCCTGACATGTCACACTGGCTAGCACCTGGAAAGTAGACATGCATGTGGTGAGTGAAATTATGGCCTCCCAATAATGTCCACACCCTAAACCCCAATAACCTACACAATGCTTGTTTACCTCTTTGTCAAAGGAGAAATTAAGATCTCTTATTGGACAATCTTAAATTAGGGAGTGTATCCAGAATTTTCTAGTGTGTTCAATGTAATCACAATAGTCCTTGAACATGGTTAAGGAAAGCAGAAGAAAATGAAATGCAGCCAAGGACAAGGGGTAAGGGGTTATTAGACTACTGGCTTTGAAAACAGGAAATGGGTATGAGTCAAGGATGATAGGCAGCTTCTAGAAGCTTTAGAAGGTTTCAAAGTGGCCATCAGAATGGTTTCTATGCCTTGGATAGCAGGTGGTAACAGACAATGATCCCTGACAGAAATGAACAGAGACCTTGATGGCCCTAGCCCAAAGCTATGAAGTGTTCACTTAGGCAGCAATACATAAAGAGAAATCCAAACCAAACACAGTATGAGGTAGGCTAGGAAGACAGGGAAAAGTAGGAAGACATGAACCCCTCACTAGGGAACCAGCTGAGAAGCAAGAGTTCCAGCACCAACAGCATTTGCTGTGAAGGTGGCTCACATAAAGCATTCATTTCATACACAAATGTTATGCTGAAATAGCAGTGACCTAGGCTGACAGCATGAATGTACGTGACTTGGGTAGGGCCTTTTTCCTGTCTCATAGTTTCTGGGAGTCTCAAGCAAGACTGAACATTAACTTTGTGCATCCCTGTGGCCTAAACATTTACCCCATCAATTGCAGCCTTGTCGGTATAGCCTTGGGACCACCCAGTAATCATTAGTAATCATTTAGTTTCCCTAGAAATAGGTCTCTAACAGCCTCAAAATCTACCAAAATAGTACTTATGGCCAACGTGAAGACAATATTGTAAGCACCCGGCTTTGGAATGTGTCTTACTTCTCCAGAGCCTCTTTTCAAATTCTCAATATTCATGTTTATAATCTACTTAAAAGCTCTTATAAATTCTATCTCTGTTCTATACTGGCTCATCCTGACATTCTTTTCACTGAAGCTAAGAATCCTAGTTACGCCTGAGTAGAGTTGTCACCTGTTCTAAGAAACAAATGCATGTGAAGACACTGTCCATAGCTGGGGGCAGCCACTAAGAGTAAGCAGGCAGACTACTCCAAATTCACCAGGGCTAGAAATAGGTGGCATCTTTACAAGCCAGAATAGAAAGATCTCATTCAGCCGGTAGGTACTAAACAGAATCCTGACAAGCATATTATTTCAGCCATGGGGCTAATTAGCCATGTATGAAAGGTTTTATTTTAGATATGACTTACAAACCTTCAAAGCAAGACTTGAAAATGTCAGTCTATTTCCATATAATTACTGCACCACCAAACACAATCCAGAGGTTTTCAAAGGGCTGCAAATACTCCACCAGAATAGAACTCAGATATTTGATATCTAATAAAAATATGTAAGAAGAGAAATATTCTCCATAAAGAGGAGAAAAATCACTTAATGGAGACAGATTGAGGAATGACACATGTGACAGAAGCAATACCCCTATTAGTAGGGGTATTAAAGATTATATGTGTTATACATTCAACATGAAAAAAGAAAATAAAATAAATAAGAGATATGAAAAATAAAGACTGAAATAAAATATCTTTAAATGAAAAAGTACAATGAGTATGATTTGAAAGTATATTATATTTCATTAACAGCATATTAGATATTTCAGTTTGAACAAAAAGATAAAGTAATAAATATTATCTAGGATAAAAATGGGTAGAAAAAATACTATAAAAATACTATAAAAAATGAATAAAACATAGGTGAACTTTAGGCCAACTTCAGGCCAACTAATATTGAGAATCTCAAAAGAGTGTCAAATTGATCAGAGTAAAAGATGCCTAGATTAGTAAAATACACATAAGTAGGTGTTCAAGATGAACAGATCATGAGGGCTCTGACGTAAGCAGTGGTTCAATCCACTTATGGATTCAAAGCTTGAGTGGACTCTGAAGTGTATGTGGGGAGCGGAACCACAGCAGACCATGGCAGCAGATACTTAAAGAGTACATTTTGTCTCTAACACCTTCCTTTCATTACTTTTTACTTCCTAGCTGCCACATTGCTTGAAATCAACAAGGAAGAAAAAGCTCTTGTGCTTGGGAATAGATCTCACCCCCAAGGCAGAGTGCCTCCTTAGCATGCATAAGAACCTAAAATCAGTTTCAACAACTTTAAAATGAAATAAACAAATAGATATCAAAGAGCAGGGCATGGTAGTATGCCCCTGTAATTCCAGCACTATGCAGGCTAAGGCAGGAAGATCGCAAATTTATAACAAGTTCTAGGCCAACTGAGTCAGAAATAAAAACTTATCAACAACAGACTGAAGGGGAATGGGGAGATGTCTCATTTACTAAAGTACTTCCATGAAGATCCATCTTTAATCCCATAACCCACATAAAAAAAGTAGAGTGTGGCAGTGTGTGCCTATAATCTCAGCACTGGGAGGAGGCCATGACAGGATGATTCCTGGGACTTACTTGCCAATCTAGCTGAATTAATGAGATGCAAAATTCAATGAGAAACTCTGTCTCAAAAACTAAGATAAAAAGCTACTGAAGAAGACACCCAATATTGACCTTTGGCCTTCGTACACACCCATCATGCATAAGTGCCCCCTGACAGAAAAATGTTAAGAAGTCTGAAAAAGCAGCCACAGAGTAAAAGACACAGTATGTGCAGTTGAATAAAGGCACCAGAGTCCAGGTCAAAGACAACAACTTTAAAGTAAGGAGGGAATCTACAAATCTAGAATGTTGTCCAATGAAAATACCTTGCAAAAGCACTTGATAATTTTTTCTTGGGTATGCAAAATTTAAAATACCCAAAATTGTCAACAGGAAGGAGGAATATACTATAAGAAGTATTAAAATATATCTTTCAGGGAAATGAAGAAAAAATTCCAGATGGCATTAGTATTCTAGCTCTGGGTGTGGTGATTTACATTTATTTGATGACAAAAGATGCTGGACATTTTTTTAAGTGTTGTTCAGCCATTTAAATTTCCCCTTTTAAGAATTCTCTGTATAGATCTATACCCCATTTTTAAAATTTGGTTATTTGTTTTCTTAATAAGTGGAATTGAATAGAAGACCCAGATATAAATCCACATACCTGCGGACATGTGATTTTTGATAAAGAAGCCAGAAATATACACTGGAAAAAAGATAGAATCTTTAACAAATAGTGCTAGCCAAACTGGATGGCTCTATGTAGAAGAATCCAAATAGATCCATTCCTACCACCCTGCACAAAACTCAAGTCTTAAATGGATCAAGGACCTCACATAAATCAGACACAATGATCCTGATAGATAAGAAACTGCGTAATCCTAAGTGTTTTGACTTATGAGTAAAGAAAAATGACCCTTGAGCTCAATGCTACACTGCTCCCACCCAACAAATCTTTAAAGCCAAACTCTACAGAATTACATTGCTCGCAGGAAAATTTTAAATGTTCTAAAATGGAGCTCAAGGCTATTTACCAGAATATAACAATTCAAAAAAAGTAAAAATTAACGTGTAGCACTTAATTAAAATGTACTAGGCATGCAAAAAATGTAGAAAAACACAATTTATAAAGATGACAAAAATGAATTAATTGAGCTGGCCCTGAAATGACACAGATGTCAGAATTAAAGACAAAGACATTAAGACAGTAATTATAACTGTGTACCATATGTTCAAGGGGAAGCCGAGAGATTGACTGTGTTAAACTCAGACAGGGAGGTATCCCAAAGCACCAAATCAAACTGATGGAGATTAAAAACTAAAATGCATGACAAGAAAAACACACTTGATAAGATTAATGGTAGATCATACTATGTCAAAAAGCAAAGTTAAAAGCTTGATTGTAGTAATGAAAACAAACCACAGTGAGGTGCAGAGAGAAACATTTTTGAAAACAAACAGATCATCAATAAATTACAGAAAAAATATAAAGTGATTTCGTATACTTGTAATTACACAGCATCACCAGACAGATAGATAAGAAAAATATAAAAATGAAAATAAATCACTATTGAAACTATAAAATAGGGAATTCTGACAGGTGTGATGATTCACACCTGTAATCCCAGAATTTGGGAGGCAGAAACAGGAGCACAGCCATGAGTTAAAATAACTCACTATTAAAACTATAAAATAGGGAAATCTGACAGGTGTGATGGTTCACACCCAAATCCAGAATTTGGGAGGCAGAAACGGGAACTCAGCCATGAGTTCAAAGCCAACCTGAGCTACACAGTTTTCCTGGACAGTCTTGGCTACAGAGTGAAATCATGACTAAAACTCATCAAGAACCCCAAACCAACAAAACAAAAAACAACAGAAATCAAGACACAAGACGAATTAAATCTAAATTCACACACACACACACACACACACACACACACACACACACACACACACACCATAAAAGAATATCATTTAAATTGCTCAAAATTTGTGTTGAAAAGAAAACATGGCTACTCTAGCTGTATGGAAGTTCTTTGAGATGTTTAGACTTTGGGGCTAGATAATTTGGGTGTGTGAAGTTTTTTTATTTGCACATTTTATATAATAAAGTTTATTTTCTTTTAATTTTGAAAGAAAACAATAGGAACAGCCAGATTAAACATGTTCTGCACAGTACAAGAAGATAAATTTCCTGATAAAAGACAATACAGATAAACTTTTTATATTTAAGAGACTGAAAGAAAATCTGCTGTTGTTTTTATCATAGCCATGAACAGGTTTCAGATGATCCCTTACCATCATTTTCATTTGCATGTCCTGATGACAGTGAGTTGAGTATTATTCCACATGCTTAAAAAGTCGGGGTGTGTTTGTTTATTCTCCAAGAAAAACACTTTGCCATTTTGTAACCGAATTTTTTGTCTTCTTTTGTTTTGAATCTCTACTTTTATAATTGAGCTCTCTAAATCCCATCTATAATTTTAGATGTTAACCAAATATTTTGCCTCATTTCAAGGGTCCCTTTTTCATTTCATTGATATTTCCTTTGTTCTGCAGAAAAAAATTTAGTTCAAGTTCAATTCCTTAGTTTCATTTGTTCTCACATATTTTCATTTTTTAGTTGTTGTAAATGGGCTTGCTTTGTCTTTCTGTTGAGAGTTCAAGGTTAACATTTGAAAACGGAACTGCATTGTTCACAATGATTTGTTGTAAGTGAGGGCTTTAATCAAACCACCAAACTAGACCACCCCACGGGTAGAAAGGAAGGTTTTTAGGGCTCAAACTTCCAAGGTGACCTCTGGGTGGGGGTAGGACCGAAAGAAGCAAGATGGCAGAAAAGTAAGAGGATGGCAGTCTACAGGTAGGGGTCTTTCAACCGAGCAGGTGGTTCATGCTAACCTAGAACCAGATGCCCTTGCCTGAGGTAGTTGACCTTTGGGGTGGATTAAGGAGATCTTGGTAAACAGAAACCCTCAGATTCCTGAGAAACGCTGAAATTAGACTCCTGTTTACCCAATAGCAATTCTTTCATTTATCAATTCAGAATCCCTCTGTTTGGAACATTGTCACCAACACTACCATTTTGGGAGCCCAATTTGAACCTAACATTTGTAACCCGAGACTTCTAAATTTGCTGACCAGTTCAAACATTTTGTTTAAGGTTGAGTGTTTTATGTTTTTCTACCAAAGACCATTGTATTTTTAGAGACAGTTCCCTCTTTGAGTTGGATGTCCAGGATATTTTTGTTTTTGTTTTTAAGTTTGGTGTGTGTTAGCTTTTTTTTTTTTTTTTAATTTTACCTAATTGACCCAACTCTGACTTCTTGAATGAGAAGAGTGAGTATAAAATCACGGATGAATGGATATGTGTGTGTGTGTGTGTGTGTGTGTGTGTGTGTGTGTGTGTGTGTAATAGATAGATAGATAACAGATAGACAGATAGATAATTAGATATATAAATAGATAGATAGACAGACAGGCAGATAGATAGATAGATAGATAGATAGATAGATAGATAGATAGATAGATCTGGTGACATGCAGTTGAGGACCACAGGTTTTTTTTAGATTTATTTTTATTTCTATGTGTTTGTGTGCCTGTGTGAGTTTATGTGCATCATGTGAGTGCAGGTGCCTGCAGGAGCCAGTCTATAGCCACAGTCTCTGGAACTGGAGTTATAGGGCATTGTGACCCACCTTATACAGGTGCTAAGAAACAAACCTGAGTACTCTGGGAAAGCAATAAATGCTCTTTATTGTTATTATTATTATTATTATTATTATTATTATTATTATTATTTATTCTTCTCTCATACAATACATCCTGATCACAGTTCCCCCTCCTTTCACTCCTCCAAGTTTCTCTCCACCTCCCCTACCCCCCAGATTCTCTTCTCCTCCATTTCCTTTTAGAAAAGAGCAGGCCTCCCAGGCATATCAACCAAACACAGCACAATAAGATACAATAAGACTAGGCACATAACCTCATATTGAAGCTGGACATGGCAACCCAATAGGAGGAAGAGTCTCAAAAGGAGGCAAAAGATCCAGAGACAACCCCCTACTCCCACTGTTAGGAGTTCCACAAAAGCACCAAGCCAATAGCCATAGCATATATGCCGAGGAACTAGCACAGACCTGCACAGGTCCCATAAGTACTCTTAAACACTGAACCATCTCTAGTCTAGCCCCTTGGTTCTGACTAAAAAGGAAAAGCTTCCAGCTCTTCACTATTGAATGTGTCAACTACACTTGTAATGCATGGCTTTTATTGTGCTAAAATACATTCTCTGTACCCAATTTTTGAGATTTTTTTATGATGAAAGGATGCTGAATTTTATAATGCATTTTTAATCTGTTGAGGTGATCATGCTGTTTGTTCTTAATTCTATTGTTGTAGTATATCACATCTATTGATTTGCATATATTGAACCATCCTTGCATGTCAGGATAAATTCCATTTGATCATGGTGAATGATGTTTTTAATGTGATATTGAATTCAATTTGCTAGCATTTGATTGAAGATTTTTACATCTATGTCCACTAGGGATACTGATTGCTAATTTACTTTCTTGTAACATCCTAGGTTGGCTTTGGTCGGTCATCGATTCTAATCTCATTTTTCAAAGTTTTAATATACACCCTCTTTTTCAGTATCTTAAAAGAGCTATCTAGAGAAGAATCAGTCCTGACTCTCCCTTCGGTGTCTGACAGAAGTTTCAGTGATGTCATCAGCTTTTCTTTACAGGAGATTTTTAATTACTAAGCCATGATTATGTCTTAATTGGTTGCTTGTTTTTTGGGGGAGGTTATGTTTGTGCATTCATATGTGTGTGTGTGCTCACACACATGATGATGCACATGTTTACGTGTATGGGCACACACGTGTGTGGACATATATGTAAAGGTCAGAGACTATTTCTGGCATAGTTGTTGTTCAGATACCATCCATCTCTGTTTTGTTGTTCGTTTTCGTTTGTTTTTCTGAGAAGAGTCCTCCCACTGAAATGAGATTAAAAAGTACACATTTTCTCATTCCATTGTATAAAATACTAGAAAATGCATGGCAATCTATAACAAGAAAAAGCAGAGGTATGGTGCAGAAGAGATGGTAGGATGACCAAAGTGCACAAGGAAGCTTTCGGGAGTGACACGGAAGTTCATCCCCTCAGTTTTGCTGATTGCTTCATAGGTGTTTAATAGGTTAAAATTTATCAAATGATACGTTTTAAATATTGCACTCCTTGTCAAATACACCTTAAATAAAATTAGTATAAAAATAAATGTAATTAAGCATCTGAACAAGAGAAATGTATTGTGAACACTTGAACAAGAGAGCCTCATATGAATATAATGTTTTAATTAATTAACCACAGTTAATCACAAACACTAAGTGAGAAAGAAGTTTCATGCTGAAGACTTTCCAGAGAGATGAGTCAAACCATTTGCAGTGTGTACTGCATGGCAGAGCAGCATAAAGTCCCTCTTACACAGGTTGGTTCTTTTGCCAGATTTCCATTCTAGATGCCAGTTACCTTTTCATCTGTCTTTCCACAGCTACTCTCGACCTCATTATAGCACTAGACACTCAGTTTGAAAAGTGTTTCCAGGAAAACAACAACGTATTAGACCTACTTGACCAGTTCTTGTTATACAGGCTTAATTAACCCTTGCCATTGTTGCCCTCTGACCCACTTGCCTTTCACAAATGCAACTCACAAAAGAATTTTCTAGATAGTTAACTTCCCTATCCAGGAAACAGAGAAGAATCTTTTACTTAGAAAATTAAATTTTATCATCTTACTACACACACATACACCAAATGATTTAAAAAAAAAAATGAAGAATTTGACTGAGTGAAATGGGATGATACAGATCACTCTGTGTCCTGACCTTGAATTCAGTTTACTGAAAAAAGTCAAAGTTAAAGTATGTTTTTAATGAGACATCAGGATTAATGATGGCTACTTGGGAGTCGCCTACATAGAGCTTATGAAAACACCAGTTGAAATGTTTATACTGATGAGATCTCCAAAGAAGCAAGTGAAGAAAAAAATACCCAATAACGAAAAGAATTACTGACCGTCCACACTTTCAGACATAAGAGGAAACAGTTTGAGAAATGAAGAAGGTAATTCAGAGGCAAGTGGAATGGGATGGTGTATTGAATGTTATGATTAGAAACATGAGAAACACAGCACAATACATGTGAAGAAGATATTTCAAGATCAATAAAAGTAGGACTTAGTATCATCACTAATCTCACTGATTGGAGGAGCCAAGAGTAGCAGATATGGAGCACTCATGGACAGTCTTAAGGATGCAGGGTGCAGAGAAAAAAGCAAATGCTGGAGTAGAATGAACTCTTATGTCAACGTTTTGGCAATTCAATTATATTTGAAAGCCAAGAGGAAGAAATCTGTGAAAATAGAACATCTAAGAATGCTAAGGGAGAATATAGTAGAAAATAAAAGAATCACAAAGAAATGATTTCACTAAGAAGTGGATTTTCTCCTCTGAAGTAGGATGAAAAGAAGGAAAATGTGTACACATAGGTTTTCAATGAAAAAGACCAATACACTCACAAAGAGATGCTTTATCTCACTAATTACCAGTGCAAATTTAAAAACTGGATATAAACATTTTCAAAATTAAAAGAATCAATATTATCTAAGTTGGTGAGCATGTGGGGAACATTTTCACACCCAGCAGGGAAGTAAACTTCAGCTGACTTTGTGGTGGGAACTTAGCTAAGTTCATTAAAAATGTACATGCCATTTACTCTACAACACAATGAAAGAATTCCATAAAACATATATGCATTTGAGTCATTAATGCGATTTAAGCTATAGTATTATTTATAAACAGTAAGACATATGGAGTATGTATGTATCTGTCAGTAAATAAATGGGCAGATAATTATCCATGCCATGCTGTATGGGAATTGAAATGAATGAAAGAGAGCAATGTGTGGTAACATGGAAAAATTCCAAAGACATATTATTCAATTGCAAAGGCAAGTTGCCAAAGCAACATGCATGAAGCAATATGGTTTCTGTAAAAATATGCTAATGAATACATATGCAAACCAGTCTATATGTATATATTGGTTGTAGGTGTATATATATGTATATATGTTTATATGCATAAATACATACATGTGTACATATGCATTTCCATTCATTCTGTCTATAGTGATGAGTATTTTACATTTTCATTTTACTGACTTTGTGTGGAATACAAAAACGCATAAAAAAGAAAGGCTAGAAAAGGGCACACCTAACTGATAATGATGATTATTTCTGGGTAGAAAGATCAGGAAAGGGGTATTGCCAGGAGAGATTTGATTTCACTTGTAGTGTGCATTTTTGAGTGATATAAAATATAAGATCCAAGGAGTTACTCAATAGAGAGACCGTCGGCATAAATAAAGTCCAGAGTGGGGAAACCATGAATCAGGGCCTGAATCATCCTTGGATGTGAAAATGGGTCAGCAGAGACTGTGAAGCCATCAATTTCAAGTAGGCTGTAGTCATAAAAGGAAGAGTTCAAAGGATGGCAAATAGAAAAATGGGAGTAGCGATGACCAAAAGCAAGGTCAGCCCACCCCTTGCTGTGCACCTGCCTCTGGTACTCATTTTGGAGATGTCTGAATGGAAAAGTAGGGTGTCTGATGCCAGAACAGAAAGACAGGTTTTAGACTGCACAAGTTGGGAACCTAGAAAATGTTGAGAGAAAAAGAGAACAGTGTGTGTGAAGAGCAGGTGCTAGCTAACTGCACAGTAAGGATGATTCTGTGTGCTACAAGAGGATGGCCAATAAGAGCTAGTCACAGTGGACAGGGTAGAGGGCGAATTGAAGAGCACTGGTTGTGGTTAATCGGGATTATAAAAATGTTTGGGCAGGCGGCAAGGAAGAGAGCCATTCAGGAGAAAGTTGAGGTGAAACCTGGAGTGTCTGGTTGCTGTTACCCCAAGACTGTGGTGTGTCAAAACAGGAAAATCATGTTCAGGAGGCAAGAGGCCAGTGGATGCAAATATGTACACACATACACTTTCTCTCTCACTCACACTCCCTAAGATTCTAATGCAAGTCTCCTAATGAGTCACAACATTAGCAACAATGACCTGACCTGTCAGGTATGTTTATTCAGGACTCAGTAAGAGCAGCGAGGATGTGTGAATTTCATTTTCCATCTTCCTTTGAAGTTTCTCGCTGTGCTCTGTTCAAAGTTTGTGCTAGATTCTAATTGAATTATCTCTCACTGAAGGAAGCAGCTTGGACAAGTTTCAGGACCGGAAAGAGTTGCCAAAGGAAGTGTTTATGAACAAAGAAACCGACTTTTTATGTAAATTGAAAATAAATTACAAAGAATTTTCCAAAATAAGTTTTTAAATTAGGGACAAAAGAATTAGCCTGTTTCCTTTCTTTTCTTTTTTTTTTTAACAAGTAACATGGGTACTTGCTGCATCCCCTGAAATCAAGTTTTTTCAGACCTTGCCACCCTTAAAGTAAAGCTCCACAATGCTGGAGGCAGTTGGCAAGCATCCCATATAACAAATGAGGGCATTGAGGCTTGGAGAGACTGAATTACTTGCCCAGGGTCACACCACACAGGCAGCATCTGGGTCCAATCAAACACCGACTGACTACAAGGCTCAAGTGTTTAATCTGCACACTGTCTTATTTCTCATCACAGTGAGAGCAGTAGGGAGTCCATTGCTACTGTGTGGAGGCAATGCCTTCCTCCATCTCTGTTAGAGCTCATTGCTCCGCAGGCACGGTTCTTAATAACTTTATCCTGAGAAGGGCCATGTAATACAAGAGCTTTCCTTACCACCCCCACTCGACAGACAAGCAACAGAGAGGCAGATGGGTTATATATTTCTGCCCACAGTCACAAGCTTAGATATCAGTTGAGCTGAGACAGCAACCAAGCAAGGTGAGCTGTGCTATATTGGGGTAGATGTTTGTCTTTGCTGCTTGGCTGATAAAGGAACAAGAGAAAAATCCAGATACAGAGACAAAAGATTCTAATTCATTTCCCTCTTCACAACAGTGTTGAGCAGACAAAAGCACCACAAAACTGGACCCCATTTTTGTCTGTGCATTCTGGGTCATGAGAGTTGAAAATAATTTGGAAAGCTAAGAAGAAGCATGTCGTGGAAATTTAGAAATTTGAGATTCTTAAGCATCTCTTGAAACTAAAGCTTTCTGCACTGAGCAAAGTAATCCAGGGACAGTTTGTAAAGTTGTCAGGGAATATGGGAAATTAGATTTAAAAAAAGGAAAATCTGAATGAAGTGCAAAATAATAATAAACATTTGTTGGGCATTTACATGTCAGATACCTCATCACAGCACAACCCACTCCATGTTAGGATAATTCCTGGTTTTCTTCCTCTGTATTAGAACAATCAGATTCTCTCCCAGAGCACTGAGTGGAGAGAAAATTGGAACCCAAGGCCAATAAGATTTCATTAGATGCAATTCACTCAAAAATGTCATTAAGTTAATAAAAGCCAAATCTTTGGACTCTGAGATTCTATGACTCTAGAAATAAGATAGACTTTCTAAGAACGTAGTCAAAAAAAGGTAAGTTAAAAAAGAAAGAAAGAAAAGAAAAAAGAAATGCTTGAAGACTTGATGATAAGATAATATAAAATGAAAGAAGGAGGGGAAGAACAGAAAAACAGAGAGAGAGAGAGAGAGAGAGAGAGAGAGAGAGAGAGAGAGAGAGAGAGAGAGAGATACCCATGCTATACTGACATAGAATTAAGGAGCTCCGTGTTTGAGCATGAAGAGAAACCACAAGGTCTAAGAACATTGCACAAGGAGTAGCAGCTGACTTAATGGAGTGTAAGATGAGACTAGATGTCAGTAGAAGATTTATTAGGACACAGAGAGGGCCAAGCAGAGAAATGCCTGGATAAGCGGCTTCTTTAAGCTACAGATTTCCCAAAGATGCCATTGTTTCATTTGATCACAGTGGGGGAATAAAAGGAAAGCCTTGCATCTAAGTGTGCCTGTGAGGCTTTATTTTATAAATTTTCCATTAAATTTGAAGTATATTTAAATCAAATGTACCTTTCTTCTCATGAAGAAATGACCCATTGCTTCAAGAAGCCAGTGAGGAATAATGTGGGCAATTCAGTTGCTCTGCACAGCTGAGCAGGGGCTGAAGGAGTGACATCCACCCTTTCCTGTGAAATTTGAAAGACGGGCTGGGTGAAGTGGAGGGAGCTCCTGAAATAGATGAAAAAAAAAAGGTTATCCCAAGCTGTCAGTGGTCAGGTACAGTTCAGAGGCTCCTCTCAATAATCTATCAGGTCTGAGGTGAGGTAGCCGAGGCCAGCTCTGCAGTGTACAGTTGTGCCATCATGCAGAACACACAAACACACACACACACACACACACACACACACACACACACACACAGAGAGAGAGAGAGAGAGAGAGAGAGAGAGAGAGAGAGAGAGAGAGAGAGAGAGAGAGAGAGAGGGGTCAGGGGAAGATCCACCAGCAGACAAGAACAGAAAGGACTCCTGCATGGACCTTAAAACCCTAATATGGGAAAACAAACAAATAAACAAACAAAACACTCTAGCATGGTCATTAGCTCTAGGCTTAAGAAAGCTGTGATTTGGAAAGAAGAAAAGATTATGAACAAGAGGTATTTTCACTATCAGAAAACAATTGACTGAAAGCATCACCAAAGCCAAACCAAGAGGGCAAACTCTCATATTCCCTCCTAACAATGCCCAGATCTGAGCAAAGTAAAGGATCAAAAGACAAGTTTTGAAGAAGAGTTAGTATATGACAACTAGCTTAGAGTCTTTAGGGAAAAAAAATCAATGCAATGGAAAACCACGGAAGAGGGAATTAAAAGATGCTTTCCCTGTATGTCATTTGTATCGTTTGAAACTGTAAGATCAGTTGTAGAGATAAGGCAGCAGATAAGGAGAGTATCAAAACCCAGTGTGTAAGCCAGCAGCTTCTGAGACACAAGCAGAATTCACACAATACTAAATGAAGATAAGGAAGTCAGTGGCCCCGAAACATGTGCAATAAGATACTAGGAGGTCTTGATAGTCCAGACATAAGGGAAAAGAGGGAGAGAGAGAGTAGGAAGCAGCTGCTCTCAGTCTAACTGACCACATCTCCAGAGGGCAGAAAGCAGAGCTGGTGGTGGCAGTGGGGGTAGGGAACCAGGCTGTAGGAACAGAGAGAAAAGCTGGGAGGAATAAAGAGCAAGGTTTGTGGAATTGGGGTGCTGGAGGAACAGAGCCAGCCAAGGGGAGCAAGTTCCCATGGAACAGACACAGGAGGATGAGTGGTGATAAAAACTCATTAAAGGTGTGGAACTGATCAACAGGGCCTGCCAGAGAAAGGATACAGTTCTTGGCAAAGGAAATTATAACAAAGCAATATTGTTTTTAGCCTAAACAAATAAAATAATATTATCATTTTGGAGCCTTTGAATTATTACAGGCATGCAAAATGTCTCTTCAGCTGAGTATGCTGGGGATTATTGGTAGAATAACTATTTCTAGCCAATGTGAGTCTACAGGTCCAGTGTTTCCCACCGTGGAAGTCCTTGAGTTCATGAATATCAATTCACTGTTTTTATAGATGAAAGCAGTGACTCCCAACTGTGGTAAGCAGTTTTCTCACCTGAAGCCCATATCTTGGCCATGACAGAAGAAGGCTTTGATTCCTAGTGTTCAAAGAGTAGAAACAGAGAACCTGAGACTGAAGTGACGAGCTAGTGAAGAGGGAACAACCGTAAAGAAACATACTTATCTTTGGAAATTGCTTGAGGCAAAAAGAGTCAGCAATGGTGTATATTCCTTACTTTTCCTGTGACCACACTACAATAACAGAACCAACTTCAGGGGAGAAGGACTGGTTTTGGCTCACAGTTTCAGAGCGTTGCAGCCTACAGCCACAAGGGAAGCATGGTAGGCTTCCAGCCAGTGAGAGTGCATGACAAACACTCCTCACACCACCACAGACCACAATAGAAACAAGGACTTGACCTAATGGCCTACTTTCTTCAATGACACCCCACTTCCTAAAGGTCCTGCAGATTCCCAAAATAGTGACACCAGCTGGGGATAAAAGTTCATGAGCCTGTGTGTGTGCGGCAGCAGGGGATGGGGGGAGTGGGGGAGGGTATGTGAGGAGTGTCATTTCACAGTCAAAGCAGAACAGGGTGAGTATTAAAATGTCCAAAATGTACAGAGGGTCTGTTGTTAGATGAAAGAAGAAAACTTAAAGGGGAGCTTTCTGTACAATAAAACAAAACCAGGGTTTAACTCCCTTGGAAATGCTTCTATAGATGAGAAGACAATTGAAAAGGTGGTGGTATCCTGAAGGCTTTTGCTGGCTATCAAAAGATTTCTCTATACACACCTGAGGGAAGTCATCACAGGCCTTGATACAATTCTTGGTTTTTCCTCTCTGGTAATTTTGTTTGCTGTCAATTCATCTAATGGTTCACTCAAGTTCAAGTAGAAGGTTGCTATGTGAACAACATGACTGTAGAATGTCAACTTGTAAATTAAATTTTCAATCATAAAAAATAATATTGCTGTGGAGTCTAAGGGCATGCTCCTTAGCCAGCACATTGTTTTTTTGAAGAGAAGGTATTTAGGAATCCGAAAGTGATGGAAAACCCACTTATGGATACAGATGGTTCAAATGGTCTAATCATCCATCTACCTACTTATCTATATAGTCCTCTACTCTGTGTTGTTTGTTTGTTTGTTTGTTTGTTTGTTTGAAACAGACCCTCATATAGCCCAGGCTGGCCTTAAATTCCTTCCCAAGTGCTGGGATTATATGCGAATATCCCCATACCTGCCTACTCTATGCCTTTTATAAGAGCTACTTCAATCATAATTACAATTTCTTAACATACATACATAGATGTGTCTTCTCCATGCCCACAAATATACTGAACACTGGAGATGCTGCCTCACTGGGAAGGTGGATCTAAGCAGAGCATGGTGGTATGGAGCACTCACAGTATTGAGCCTTTCTCCTAATTAAGCTTCTATACTCACAGGAGGTTATTTTATGATTCATTTAAAATTCTCAATGAAATATTTTTGTACCTCAAAGAAGTGTTCACACTCCACACATCTAAAGAATGGACCATTATTCTTTAATATTTAAAAAAAAATCTAGTTTCTCTTGTCTCCTCAAGTGATAATATGATGCTATTCGTACCAATATCTTCTCTTCTTTTCCTTTTCCTTATTTTCATGCAAAAATTTCAACTTAAATTTTACCTTCATATTGTCAAGGCTAACAATATTTACATAATGTTCTGTAGCATAATCAAGTACATTGCATCTTGTTTATAACTTGATTCTACAAGTTTGAAATTGGCACTTATGATATTAAATATTCATAATTAATTTCTTAATGCAGAGTAGTACAGATAATTACAGTTACTTTCTGTATAACTTTTTTTTTTATAGTTTTCCTTAAAGTAATTGACTTTATCACATTCTTTTTTTAATTAGGTTGATTTTTATTCCAGAAATTCAAAGGTGGTTTAAAAATGTACAAATGAGTAATCATAATACTTTATAAAGGAAATTTGGCATTCAATCTGCATAAGACTTTATCATATTCTTAATTTATGTTTCATGTTCCCACCAAGAAAAATAATCATTCATAAAAAAAAATGCTTGTTGCCTCCCAATGTTTGTTCTCTACTCCTTCTACCATACTAAGCTGATATTAAGCTTAGTTGGGCCTATGGATATTTGGAATAAACTACAAACCTAAAACACCTTTCCAAGATGTTTGTATAGCTAGGTATGGTTTGAAGTCAGTTCTAGCTATGGAGTGTAGTATGGTACTGCATTGTGTACAATGCTTATTTGGTGTCCAAAAGGAAAATCTGTAAGCCCACTTTTTCCTCTTTATTCTGCTTCTTAACATCCAAATGGGATAGCTTGCATTCACTTTTGGTTCCTAAGGAAAACAAAACAGAACAGAGTTCTGGATCCCAGATCCTTCCACAGTGGCCCCACCTATCCTAACTACTTACATTCAGAATTTTATGTGGAAAGAAAACGCCTAGCTTGCCCAAACCTCCACACAGCCTGCTTGCTAGCTTCCCACAGCCTCACATATGACTTACTTTCTTATCATAACAAATAAGCAAACAACTTTGTTTCCCCTGTTCTTTTTATTTTCGTGAGCCATGATTATTTGGCATCTCTTCCCAGAAGAAAAACAAAAGATCTACCAATAAAAAAAGAGATGCCATTGACTCCTTTTCCTTTTGACAGAGATAGAGTTATTTAATCGTTTGTTTATTTATTCTTTTACAAATAGAAATTTTAAAAGTAAAATTTGCAGTATAAATTTTGGTATCAAAGCAATCCACCTCCAGGCATGGTGATACATACCCGTATACCACTACTTGGGAGACTGAGGCAGAAGTGAGTTGGGGACAACCTGGACTATCAAGCAAAATATGTCTTGATAGTTTTTATCCCCTCTCAAAACAAAACAAAAAAATCCACTAAAGTGATAATACCATGGCATTGCCAGTTAAACTTTTTGAATAGTTTTATTATGTATTTATAATAGTTGTATGTGTGTGTGTGGGGGTGCCTATAAATACGTAAACACATGGAAGCCCAAGGTCAACCTTGGTTTCCTTGCTTAATCACCCTTTACCTTCTGTTTGAGGCAAGATCTCTCACTGGACCTGGAGCCTATCAGTTCAGCCAGACTGGCCCAGTTATTTCACAAAGGAATAAATACATGGAGGATGCTGAAACTGATTCAGAGCACAGACGTAGGAGACAAAGCAGGACACAATGACTACTTGAATGGGTCTAGTGACACTTACTCTGAACCAAAACATTTTCAGAGCTGAAGAGCCATATAAAACAATGGCTTCCTTTAGCAGGCTGCAGGGTACTCTAGGACAGAAAACTGAGAAAAAGAGAAGAGAACAAAGAAAATAAGATTCTAAATGTAAACTGTTCTTTCATAATCAGTGTTTGATTCTTAATTCACAGAAAAGGCCAGGGCAGGTGTGCAAACCAATCTACCCGTTAAACTCAGCTTCTCTTTCATCTCATAATTTCAGAACCTGATTCTCCATTACTTTATATCTGCCTTTGTGCAGCCAAGATTATCCCTTTAACTTTCACATTCAACATTTAAGTCCCCCCCATATCTATCTCTTTCATAATTTGTCCCTTCAGTTTCTTATCAAAGCTGCCATCACTTTGAAAAACCAGAAACATGTCCTCAGTGTTCTTTGTCACAATGTGTGTTTTCTGTATTGTGGTCCTTTTCACACAAATACAGTGGGAGTAATGTGGAGGGAACAAAAAGTTGCTTAAGCATGGAGTTGTGGAAGGGAAAGTGACCCCAGTCTTTGGGATAGTGTGCTCATAGACAGATGTGTGGATGAATCTGTAAGCAAAGGGGCTTGGAGAACTTGACCCAGAGGAAGTGAATCCTCCCAGGTCAATCCCTTGCTGTCCTCTTTTATCCTCATTGGTGATGGCCTAAGTTTATTACTTGCCCAGAATGCAGATGTTATACACATGATTTGTTTGCTGTCCCTGTGTCCTTGCTAAGGGTCTTGGGTTGAAGTATCTGGTGAATTCAAGGAACCAGCTAAGAATGAGAGAAAATAACAATGAACACTTATAAGCTACCTGTGAAATTCTTTTCTCTATTTTTGTACACAATGTTCAAAATAATCCTGAGAAATAGCTAGTTGTTTGTTTAAAATTATCATTATCCATCTTTCTATATATTTAGTTTATGATAGAAATGTGGAAGGTCCTTGTTTAAATTGCAATAGCACAACGTCTAGAACACACTTTACAACTAAGGAACCATAAACACACAGTTATTAGATGTTATTGATCTAAATAAATGATATTAATATTAGAAAATGCCAGTGCCTATTACTATTGGACCTATAAGATGCTAAGGTGTTTCTCAAGAACAACCTGCTTTATGTTTATAGAGTAAAAGAAAAAAAAGCATTTTGAGTCAGTAACTCCATGGTGAGGAATCTGATCTATAAAACTCATCAGATTTCTAACATCTTAAGTGCAAGAATGCCTATTGCAGAGTTGTTTATAATTGAGTTGTTTATAATTCTTAAAACAATACCAAAATAAGTTGAATAGTCACCTAAAGGAGCTTATCAGGTAAATTGTGGTATAAATGGAATACTTTTATATTCTAAAACTTGTCTAGGAGATTATTAATGGTATAGAATGGAGTTACATAGCCATCATAATTGCTATACTGCTAGCTGAAACAGCTTTTAGTTAAGAACGTAGATGAAAAAAACATCTTTATTCATTCTATTTAAAAACAACAAATAGTGCAGTTTAAGTTGTAGCTTAAAAGATATATTGGAAACAATTGATATAATGGCAGATGTTAGAAATTATTGGCAAAAGAAGATTATGAGTTTCTGGAAGATATCAATGACTGTGTCTAAAGTGGTACACAAATCAGAGTGGAGAGATACACCAGTTAAAGCAGGTACAGGAGAAAGCAGCAGGTGAAGCGGGGCCCTTAGGGATGCAGTCAGAGCCTGGGAAAGGACTTAAAGCATGGCTCAGTATGTTAAGGAGCTGTGAGTTCTTCCTGTGGATGCTGTCAGGGCCCCATTCTGACCGTCACATCTGTCAGTATGCCTATGGAAGCCTCTCTGTAATGTGGCTGAGTGAAATGACAGCCCAGAGAGAAAACTGCCTCCAGAGCGGAGGCTGCTCATCTTTGAGGAGGGTCCGCCAGTCCACACACCTCGCCCACCCTCAGAAAGCTCACAGCCAGCCTTTTCACGCAGGAAAGACAGCACTTCCAGAGGAAATGTTAGTCAGTTGTTGGTAATAAACAGCATATTTTTTGGTTCATAAACACATTGGACAACTGAGCATCAGCAGGTACTTGATTTTAAAAAGCTGTGGCAAGAACAAGTCTACAGATTTATAAAATCATTCTGTTATCCTTTTTGGAATACAAGAGAAACACATTGCATCTAGGGCCAGATGACCAGCTCTCAACACTGGGGTCTGAGCAGAAATATACTACCTCCAGGCTTGGTTCAAACTCAGAATCTCCACAATGTTATCCATCTCCCCAAACTCTTCTGGCAGCAGTGAGAAGCTGTGTAACCTCTCATGGAGAGCTTTTACCGAGGAAGGACTCATGCCTTTGAGGACAAGCACCAGCCTCTGTGTGATGAGAAGTAAAACCAGCTTCCATTTGGTTAATGCACTAAGGAACTGGGAGTTTGCTTTAACCAGTGGCATTATTTACCCTTCTGCTCCAGCAGCATAAAAGACAGAGGCCAGGACTATCTAACAAGACGACCCCAGAGGAGACAGAAATGACTGACTGAAAGGCAAGAACCTCAGCTGAATCTTAAGTCTCGTGTGTTTTATTTTCTTTTGCTTTGAGACAAAAATCTTACTCTATAAGGAGAATTCATTTAAAGAATAAAAATGTATTTAGATGAGAATTTTTAAGAAAAACTGAAAATTATCAAACACAAGCAAACAACAAACAAATAGAAAAGGTTAAGGTAAAAAAACCTAAATACTAATAAGGAAACATGCATAAATAATTTCATTAAATTCTATAATAATACAAATATAAAATAGAAAGAAAATATTTTTTAAAAAAAAACAACTACAGAAAATAGTAACTAAGTCACCTAAGAACTCACAGCTCTTTAACATACTGAGCCATGCTTTAAGTCACCTACGAAGGGCTGTGAATCAAAGTGTCAACTGAGTTCTCAGTGACAGTGTGATTAGCAAGAATAAACAGAATAAGATCTTAAATCAGACTAAAAATAATCTTGTATACCCCATATTCTATATCTAACCAAAATTTTCATAAAACATAAGACAGTATAATGCCAATTTCAGATATGTGGGGATTGAATTATTCCAGAAACAAGTATTGAAATAGGTGCCACAACAAAATACAATCTTCAAAAAGAAAAAGACAATGATGTAATGAGACAAATTTCAAAATTCAATGATCAGTAGTGAATATCTTAAGAAAAAAATGAATGTCTTAAGCATTGCAAGAATTGAAATATTAAAGAAGATTAGGCACAATGTGAACTGATACTCCACTGCAGGACTTTCTCAGTGAGGTGTGTATACCAGAAATCCACAAAGGCACCAATGGAAACTATGCATTGACTCAAACTTCTGTTGTCAGTACCGATTGGAGATCATCAACACTGCCAACTGATTAGCACTCATTATATAACACTCCCCCAGACTTTGAGAAGACTACCTAGCAACCTGATTACTGGTGACCCCTTTTATCATCAAGAAACCAAACCTAATTTCAGAGGAAAGTGTATATATTTAAAGGAGGATTGTCTTTTCTTATCTATAGTGCTTCTGTCAGCATCAATACCCTTGACATTTTCGACAAAATATCTTATTTCATAGTTTTATGATTTATACCCATAGAATGTTCAGCTTTTATCACATGCCCCTTCTCAGAAGCAGCTCGATAAAAAGATGGAGTGGCCTGACTATGAAAAGCTTCCCACGTGGCTAGACTGAGAGGCTGGAACAGTATGCTAGAGTGAGTGACATATGTCTTATCTTAGTAGAAATGTGTTGCTTTGTCTCTTCTTGCCAGAACACTGGGGGCTGAGAAATCAAGGAACAGAGATAGGATTGAGGTTTTCACTATTTTACCTTACAGGCCAATAAAGAATTTTCTTTCTTTCTAATACTTTGTCTCATTTATATTCACGGGAGAATTGTTTCTGCCAAGAAGTAAAGTTACTGTCTCTTTTCACTAAATGGGTAGTTGATACTGTTCCCAGATACTTAGGGTTGATTATGCTACTAAAGGAGCAAACAGCAAAGTTGAAATAAGACTTGGATTCTCAGGGCCATTTATGAATCTCGTGGCCACTCATGGGAAAGTTGGTGGCCGTTGTGTTATGGTGGCAAGCAGATCTTTTCCAATATTGCCCAATATCCTTAGATAATATGTCATCAATTCACAGGCTAGAAATTCAATGACAAAATACTTAAGTCCTCTGAAAATGAAGATGTGGTTCACTCTCGCAAAGAAGAACTTCATCCATGTGAACCACTTGGAGAAGACAGAGGAGGCTGAATGGGAGGTGAAAACAGCTGTGACCAGTACATAAGCATGGACTGAGGCAGCCAGGTATTGCATTCTCTAACCCCTCTATTTTTTCTCCCTATGTTACAAAAAAACACACCTTGTAAGATGTCTGGGATAGTGACTATAGTTTTAGTTTTCAAGTGGATTATGATCAATTCGGGTAGATTATAATTTGTTCCTTTGTTGCTTTACACAGCTCAGACACTTGCTTCTCCTGATCCTGGCCTCCTCCTTCACACCAAACAATCTCTATTCTACTATGAATCTGTATGAAAAATATTCTACAACAATATTGTCTGCTGTAACAAGCAGATCCCAAGCTGCACAACTGTAGTGGACATTTACTTCTTGGTCATGGAAAGTTCTACATGGTTGATTTTGGTTGATAGGAATTGCCTCTCTAAGAAAAAATTCGAAGACAGAAGTATGGCTGTTGTTTTCCTAACTACAATTTAAAAGACCATAACTTCCAAAATCTTTCTGCTGAGTCGCACCATCGGGAAACAGAAGATAAAACACAAAGTACACTTGCTGTTATGCTTGTTGGCCTGGACACTTAATAGGTTTTCCATATTGTCTTTAATTGCAAACATCAGAAATAAGAAAATCTGTCGTCGTCGTCCCCCCCCCCCCCCCCGCTTCTCTCTCCCAGTTCTTCCTTTCCTCACAGCTTCTTTTCTATTTCTCCCATTTTCTACTGTTTTCTGAGAGCCCATTTGAAATTTCCAAGTCATCCTCCAGGAAAACTCAACTGGTGATTTTTTAACATCTCTAGAAAAAGGGACAGAAGGATGTAATTATGTTTAGTTACCTGACTAATTATGACCAATGGTGATCATTATCTAAGGATAGAGAGGTGGTATGACTGAACCCTTCCTTACAGATACACATCTTCCTACCCCAAGGGGTGTTGAATCAGAGTCAGCTAATCTCAGTGCAAGTGAGCTCCAAGTGAGTTTGCTTACTTCCACTTCATTAATAGATTATCAAGAAAATTGTCCTTAAATATATTAAATGAGGCAAGTATAACTGCTAATGGATTTTACCACAAAATTGCTAAGAATCACACATGAGGTCCCTGTCCCTAGACAAGTGTAGCATTGCAACCACAGCACACCTCTCTCTCTCTCTCTTGTGCTGGTAGGAGAACATGCAGAGGGCATCTCTGTGGTGGTATTGTGTTCCCCAAAATATTGTGCACCCTAATAAACTTATCTGGGGCCAGAGACCAAAACAGCCACTAGATATAGAGGCCAGAAAATGGTGGCACTCACACCTTTAATCCTAGCATTCCAGAGGCAGAAATCCATCTGAATCTCTGTGAGTTTAAAGCCACACTGGAAACAGCCAGGCAAGGCAACACGAGCCTTTAATCCCAGGAAGTGATGTCAGAAAGCAGAAAGGTATATAAGGTGTGAGGACGAGGAACTAGAACCTGGTTAAGCTTTTAGGCTTTTGAGCAACACAGTTCAGCTGAGGAAACACAATCAGCTGAGGAATTGGCAAGATGAGGTAGCTGTGGCTTGTTCTGTCTCTCTGATCTTCCAGCATTCACTCCAGTAACTGGCTTCAGGTTTGATTTTTATTAATGAAACCTGTTTAAGATTCATGCTACACATCTCTAAGACCATTATGAGATTTTCTAGTGGCATTCTTCTCCCTGGCACTAGCAGAGTGACCTAGGTAACCTAGAAAGCAAAGCTAGAGAGGCTGATGCACAGGTACCTTTGATTAATATGTTTTGTGGAGAAAGAAAACCAAAAGTATGACCTCCTTTAACACCTTTGTCTTTGACGTGGTATCTTGTCTTTCCATCTAACTAATATTTTAAAAATAAAAACAAAGTCTTAAATACATACTCTTTATTGTGTGAAGCAATACAGCTCTGCCTAAGGTCCAATATGGAAATTTACATTTGCATGTTACATTTAGCCTAAACCAAAAAGTTTTAAAAATGGCAACCAACCTGACTTACTCATTGTACTTAAAGGGCTATTTAAGAGAATCATGTAGACAAAAATGAGTCTCCCCACTGGGAATTTTTAAACCAGGTGCTAAGCATGGGAGGGGTGTAGGGTGTACATAACCACATTCTTGATCACATTCTAATAACTTCTACTGCCTGAATAGTTCGTGAATTGACTTGTCTTCCTGCCAACCAGTTTCTTAGATTAAAAAAAAAGTATTTAACAGCATTTAGCAACTGAAAAACTCTTAGATCATCGAGAAAGGCATACATCATAATCATTCACAAACGTCTTTGAGTTTCAACAAAAACCCTTCAAAAGACTCTAATCGCTTGCTTACAAAGACATAAAATGGTTTCTATCTGGAAAAAATAGATTTAATTATACAATTCAGAAACAAACTTATTACTAATAAAAGAACTAAATGGGAATAGGCATTTGACATACAATAAAATAACTTCAGTGTAATTAACTTAAATCATAGAATTTCCTCATCCTGGAGAGCATTACATCCCCTATCTCTATCACCATCACTATAAAAGGGTTTTAATTGAAGGAGAAGTATTTTATAAAAATGTTTACAGAATACAATTTTGTCAATATTCATCAGATTGTTCAGAATTAAAAGCATTAATCAGAAAAGCCGTCCTAAAATCTTAAAATTTCTAGTCTGAACTAAGAAGAGAGGGAAAAAAATTGCAAATCCCACCTCTGTTTTTTGTTGGTGTTTATGCCTTAAGCTATTAGCGTTTATCTGAAAAATTATTCCAAATTATAAGACAGAAAAGTGCATAATATCCTGTTGGCTTATTTGAAGATTTGCAGGCTCTCACAGGAGAGGTATTTAACATATCATCATTATTAGTCTTCAGAATGAATTACTCAGATTTGGAATGCATTGCTAAGCCCCTTCTTAATCAGCTACCTCACTCAGTTCCTACCACATTCAAATGAAAGAAAATGATAGCTCTTGGAGACCATTAGGAATAATTATCCCTTTTACAATCTATAATTTGATCATAGATAATTATGTGATGTAACAATAGAATAATTAGACTTGTTTCTCTATCTGTGTTTCTGTGTGGCCTAGTCATGCAGTGATTGCTCAGTTATATTTTTTTAATTTTTTGAGATTATAATATAATCATATACTTTCCCCTTTCCCTTTCCTCCATCCAAAGCCTCCCATATACCACACTGCCCCACACCTTTCAAATTCATGACCTCTTTTTCTCATTTTGTTGTTATATATGTGTCTGTGTGGGTTCCTAAACACATAAATATAACCTGCTCAGTCTTTACATTGTTACTTGTATGTACATGTTTTCAGGGCTGACCATTTTAACAACCCCCTATGAGACCTGGTCAACCCAATAAATGTCACAGATACATAAGATTCAGATGATCACAGTATACATTATACTCAAAATATTTTATTTTTCTTCTTGAATACTCAAAATGTTAATTCAGTAGAAAAGCATCTACTAGATTATTTCAGTGGGCAGATACTGTCAGGAGAAAAATAAACAAATGACACAAATGGTTTGGGAATGTTGGTCAGTCCTGGGGAGGAGAAAGACATTGCTTAAAAGTAGAGGTGTCTAGTCTTACTGCGACTTGACATGCCGTGGCTGGCTGATATACAAGGGAGGCCCGCCCTTTTCTGAAGAAAAAAAAGGAGGAGGAGTGGATGAGGGGTGGGAATAGTGGAGGTTGTGGGGAGAGATTGGGAGGAGAGGAGGGATGGAGAGGAACTGTGATTGAGCTGGAAAACATAAATTTATCAGTTCAATAAAAAAACATATTGCTGTGGATGTCTTTCTGTGCGCTATTAATATGTGTTGCTCTGATTAGTTGATAAATAAGATCCTGATTGTCCAGTAGCCAGGCAGGAAGTATAGGCAGGGTAAACAGACAAGGAGAATTCTGGGAGCAGGAAGGCTGAGTCAGTAGACGCCAGCCTGCCACCCAGGAAGCAGCATGTAATGGCACACAGGTAAAGCCATGGAACACGTGGCGACATATAGATTAACAGGAATGGGCTGAGTTTAAATGTAAGAACTAGTCAGTGGTAGGCCTGAGCAAATGGCCAAACAGTTTTAATTAATATAAGCTTCTGGACAATTATTTTATAAGCTGCTGCGGGGTGAGTGGGGCTGGGCAGGACCAGAGAAAGCTTCAGCTACAACATATTATGTTGGAAAAGAAAAAAAAAATAAGTAACCAAACATACACATGACAATTGAGGAAAACCATGATAAGATCAAAGGAACTGTCCATTCTAAGCAGATGATCTCAGGTTCCCCTCTAATAACAACCTACGGGACGACCTTTTTTTTCTTTTTTCTTTTTCTTTTCCCCCTTTGAGACAAGTTCTGGCTTCAAATTCAAGGTTTTTCTTCCTCAGCCTTGGGAGTACTGGAGATACGGGCATGCACCACCATATGAGGCCACTATTTTTCATTTTAACTACAGTTCAGTGTACTAAATATATCCACAAATTTACAGTCATTACCACTTTCTGTGCCCAAAACTTCTTTATTGACTTTAATTTAAAAACTGTATTATTAAATAAAAATTCCTTGTTTTAATTCAATTTATATTGCTGTGATAAATACTATAACCCAAAGCAACTTGGGGAAAAAGGTTGGTCTCAGTTTACAGTTTATAGGCCGTTGTGAAGGGCAGTCAGAGCATAAGGCAGGAACCTGGAGGCAGGAAGTACAGCGGCAGTCTGGAAGGAGCACTAAGTATTGGTGTGTTCTCCATGGCTTGCTCAGCCTACTTCATTATACAACTCAGGACCACTTCTCCAGGAGTGTAGCCACCCATGGTGGGCAGAGTTCTCCCACATCAACCACTAACCAAGAAATGCCCCTAAAGACTTGCCTACAGGCCAGTGGGCCAGTCTAATAGAGGCAATTCCTCAGTTGAGATTCCCTCTTCCTAGATATATCCTGATTTGTGACAGGTGAAAAACACCAACCAGAACAGCTCTCCTCCCTCTCTGCATCCTTGGTAGCCACAATGAGATCTTCTGTGTATGTTAATTTGCTTATTCATGCTACTTTTATGACCATGATCTAAATGTTTGGATTCTGCCAAATTTTCTATGTTGAAATTGTAACATAGAATATTGATATCAAGAGGTGATGCCTTTGGAATATAGGATCATCATCAATGAGATTATTAGCCCTGTGAAAGAATCCCAAGAGAAGTCTCTTATACCCTCTGTGGTGTAAGGGTACAGCAAACACATGACCCAGAAAGTCAGCTCTGGCCAGACTTTGAATCTGCTAGTGAAGTCGTAAGTCCAGAATTGTAAGAATTGTATTTATGTTGCTTTTAGTATATGGTACTTTTCTCTGAAGCACCCCGTGAAACCATAACATATGTGTCAACTGAAAATGTATGATATTTCCTCCTCTTTTTCTGAATTATGCCATTAAGTATAAGAATTTCATGATCTATTCATGTTGTAGCATATACTGAAGTTTGTGGTGATATTTTATTTGTGGACCCAATAAAGTTTATCTGAGTATCAGAGGAAAAAGCCAGCCACTATATTAAACATAGAAGTCAGACAATGGTAGCACACCCCTTTAATCTTATCATTTGGGAGGCAGGGATCTGTCTGGATCTCTGTGAGTTCAAGGCCACACTGGGAACAGAGCCAGGCGTGGTGGCACACACCTCAAATTCTAACACTAGTTAACCATAAAGGTTTGGAGGTCTGTACAGACATACAGAAAGTGACAGAGCTGGGCAGGAAGAGGAAGTGATGTAACTGCACAGAGAGAGAGAGAGCAAATGAGATAGCAGAGCAGAAAGGCATATAGGCATGGGTATGCAGGAAGTAGGTCTCTCTTTGGAAGCTGAGGTTTCGGTGAGGTGAGGTTGACTTGTAGCTTTTCCTATTCGTCTGATCTCTCAGGTTTTCATCTCAATATCTGGCTTCATGTTTTTTTTTTAATAAGACTGTTTAGCAATTCATCTACAGAAGTTGCTTGTGGAAGAGTCTGATATAGCACATACTTTTACTTCCAGTACACAGGAGGCAGAAACAGGTGGATCTATGTGAGTTCAAGGTCAGCCTATTCTACATATTGAGTTCCAGGTCAGCTATAATTACATAGTGAGGCTTTGTCCCTATTGTTTTTCATGCCTCTTTATTGTTAGATAATATTATATTACTTCATGTGCCAGATTTTGTTAATCTTTTTATCTAATGAATTTTTTCTGAATGGCAATTTTTATGATTAATGTTACTATTAACATGCAACTGTCTATTCTAGACCTTATTTTCAATTTGGGTAAGAATAGATACAAGTATAATCACTGAATTATAGGGCAAGTCCGTAGCCAGTTTTTGTGTATTTGTTTGTTTGTTTGTTTGTTTTTTATGAAAAGCCATACTTCTCTTCGTGGTGAGCATCATTTTATATTCACCTCATCAGTGTGTAAGATTTCTGATTCCTACACAGCACCATCAACACTTGTACTTTTCTATGTCCTAGGAGAGGTGAAGGATCTCATTGTAGCTTTAACATGCATTTTCCTAATAAGAAAAGACACCAAGCATCTTTGAACACATTTGTTGGATATTCATATGTTTTTGTTTGGGTATGTTTGCTGTGGAAAATACAGGGGAGAGAAACCATTTAAAGTAGGAAATATTTCTTTTGGTTCATGTTTTCAGATCATGGTCAACTCATGCTACTGCTTTTGGTTGAGTTGGCAGAACATTGTGATGAAGGTTTGATAGAGCAGAGTTGATGATCTCAGAATGGTTAGGAGAAAGAGTGTGGGAGGAGGAGCCCATGATGAGACACTCTTCAAAGGCATGTCCTCGGTGAACTATTTCCTCTTTTTAAAAAAATATCATTTTATTATTATTATTATTATTATTATTATTATTATTATTATTATTATTTTATGTGTATGGGTGTTTTGCCTGCATGTTTATATGTGCACTAGATGTGTGCATAGTATCCACAGAAGCCAGAAGAGGGTATCTGATACCCTGAGACTGGAGTTATAGATGGTTGTGAATGACCATGCAGGTTCTAAGGAGATCAAACCTTAGTTCTCTGGTAGAGCAGCTGATGCTCTTAACTTCTGAGCCATCCTTCTAACCCCTGTACTTTCTCTAATCCCATCGAATTATAAACTTTTTAATGTGTTGACTCTGGTTAGATCATATCCTTCATGATCTAGTTGCTTCTCAGTGATTAGGTCTACAAGCTTATGATCAATTGTTCAACCCATGAGTCTTTTGGAGATGCTACATGTACAAACTCCAACATCCACTTTGGAGATTTATCTATTTAAACTCCTGTCCACGTTTGAATTGAGTCATTTATTACTTGTTGTCATGGTTGGATTTAGAGTTCTTTGTGTGTTCTGACATCAATTCCTTAGAAGTTACAAAATTTCCAAATATTTTTCTAATTCTCTAGATTGTGATTTTGCTTTTTTGATAACATCCTATGATGCACAGAAGTTCTTAACTTTTGAAGTCTAACTTAACTGTATCATTTTTCTTTTCTTCAATGTGTCCTATCTGTTGCATTTTCCCTAATGCAATGACAGGGAAGTTTTCTCAAATGCTTTCTTCTAACATTTTTGTAGTTTAAGCTTTAGGTTTGGATCATTGATCCATTTGAACTCACATTGGTGTTTAGTGTACAGTGAGGGCCTGACTTCAGTCTTTAACAGATCAATATCCAAGTACTATTTGTTGAAAAGACTTTTTTTTTCCCCATTAGAGAGACTTGGCACACTTGTTGAAAATCAATTGGCCACTTATGTGAGGGTTATTTCTGGGCTCTTTACTGATATTTCAAGGATGAACAGGAATTAAGTCATGAACAAAACAGCTCTTAGAGAGGAGAGATCGATTTGCACAACAGTAAGCTCTGACTTCCTTCTCTAGGTGTGAAGGAATATAGCATTGATGAGTCTCAGTCTCCCATCCATCTCATACATAATATGTTAAGTTATTCTGGCATTGAAGTCTCTTGGGAGAGATTCTGAGTTATTTACTTTACTTTGGTGTCTCCAACAGAGTAGGGTGGTACTTAATCCATTCTTCTTTGTCTTACTACCACCGTGTCAGATGCATACCTCTTTTTTCTGTCTAAGAACCAGCAGGTATCAGTACTCTGGAAAGCACATCTTCCGAATAAACCGGTTGCTTCTCAGAAACAGTGTACAACAACACTGCAGGGAGAAAGAGCCTGATTCTCTTAGCATTGCCCACTTGGCCAACAACAGAAGGATTCTGCTGCTGTGAAGAGTACAACTAGAAAAGTTTCTTTCAGGTAGTTACAGATTTGGCGTGATAGGAGAAGGGAGGGTTGTGTCATTAGTGGAAATTTAGCAAGCTGTTAACATCGGAAATTTCTGCCATTTAAGACAATTATATTTATAATTCTATACTTTTTGTCAAGTATCTCTTGCCCATTAATTTGTTTTGAACAGTAATGATGAATGATATATCTAGTTAAGAAATGCGCTGTTTTCTGATACAGAAATAAACAATTTCAGCTCATTTAGTTAAAATACTTCAAATATCTAAGTATATGGCATTTTATTTGAATGTGTGTTAACCATGATTTAAAAAAAAAAAATCTCCTACTTCCACACAATATCCTCTTAGCTTCATAATAAAGAAAGCAGCAGCTATTTGCTAGGTGATAACCCTTTTCACTATTGCTGGCTTAGCTACTCAAAGGCTCAGAGGAAGCTTTCAAAGTATTGCTTATAGGAGTCTCCTCAGTTCTGTAGACAAGTCACTGTCATCCCCCTGTAGCTCCTGGAGATATGAATGTACAGGAAAGAAATGAAGAAGAGAAGGGAAGGGAGGAGGAGGGGAGGTAAGTGGGTGGGAGAGGAAGAGGAGAGAGGAGGGAAAAAGACAAAAAGATGAAGCTGCTGTTTTACTCTGTGTGTGTGTGTGTGTGTGTGTGTGCATATGTATGTGTGTCCAAAATTTATGGTTCAACTGTTTCAAATTATACACTTAATTTCAACAAGAAGTCATTTATACTGTCACTGGTGGTCCCATTGTTATTTGAAAAATAAAAGGGCTGTGTACCCAGAAAATATTGCCTTGTTTTTATAATTTTTTTTCAAAAATGTAAGACAACAGCAATTCATTTGTGTGTATAATAAAACAAGAAACAGCTTTTGTCACCCGCTACGTGAAATTTCACAATGCGCTGATCCCACCAACTTACCATAGAAATTATTCTAGAATATTGTGCTCCTTAGACACTGTACTGTGCTTGACAGCTGTCACAATTATGCTCTTTGTGGTTCTGTGCTTCTCTGTTACCTCTTCTCTATTTTCCCTTTAGATGAATGAGTCATGTCCACTTGTCTTTATCTTTTATCTAAGACTTGAAAGGTTAACACCCTATTTTAGAGATAATCTTACATGACTATCTTAAGGCATTAAAATTCTTTTAACCTAATTATGCCAACAGTAACTACTGGCTTCCTCTGATGGATGTCAAGGAATTCAACACTGATGACATCCATCCTTGCTATTCCTCTTTCATATTTTACATTATATTAACCTCGAGTCTAAGATCTTTCTTTAAAAACAAGAGTTTCTGGGGATATGGAGATAGCTCGGTGAGTACAAGTACTTACTGAACAACTGTGAGGACTTGAGTTCGGGTCTCCAGCACCCACTTTAAAAGGTGTGCATGACCCCGTGTGCTTATAACCCTGTAAAGGGAGGAGACAGGAGAATGGCTGGGACTGGATGGCCAGCCAGCTTAGCAAAAAAGGCATGCTCAAAGTTCAGTTAGAGACCCCGTCTCAAGGGCACAGGGCGAAGCATGATAGAACAGGGTGTTTCACATCCTCCTCTGGCCTCTATATATGCACATACACTAGACAGCAATGTGACACATGCAAGTGTACACGCACACACACATACACACACGCACACAATTTTATTTTTATATTGGCATTTAATAATTTGGGTTGCTACAACAATTACCCTCAGTTATAGTATTTTCTTCCAAGTACAGGAGAGTGATTTTCTGACCTATATTTTGTTTGTGTTTTATTTATCCTGTGAATTTAGACAATTTAAATGATTATAAGCACTTCTTCTTAATCACTACTTCCTTAATGAATATTATGGTCATTCATCTCCTAGTTTTTCAGAGCATACTTACAGTGCACAGTGTTGGAAAATGGTCTTAAGTAGCAAGTTTTCTAAACACTGAAGTCCAGAAAATAACCTCACCTTATCTTTCGAAAATAATAGTCCTGTAGCTGGAGACAAAATATTTGATGCTGCATATATTAACAATCTTCGAAGTTTCATGAAACACAAATTATAGTTACCTTCCACCCACCCCCGTGTGTGTGTGTGTGTGTGTGTGTGTATGTGGTGTTGTTGTTGTTGCTTCTCCTAGCAGAAGTCTGCAGGCATGCAGTTGCTAATTTCGACTCAGAAACCAAAATGGTGCTTCAGCACCTGCCACCAGGTCTCTGACGGGCAGAAGGTCCCTAAGGATGTTCGACTATATTCTTTGGCACCTGCTATGGCAGTTTGCATGAAAGGGGATTGAAGCTTGCTAATTAGCGAACCTGAGGAGGGGAGATTTTCCTGGATTATCCTGGTAGGCTCTTTATAATCACAAGGGTCCTTAAAAATAGAAAAGGGTAAGAGTCAGAGGGACAATAATTAAAAATAATTTCACTTTGAAATTATTTTTAATTATTCTCTCATATATTATATCCCAATTGCAGTTTCCCTCTGTCCCAAAAGTTCATACAAAGGTTCGTTATCAAAGATGTCACATCCCTGGCTTTGAAGATACAAAACAGGCCCATGAGGTAACGTCCCTTCTAGAAGTCACACTGAGAAGGGCAAGGAACAGGCTTTCCTTATAAACTACAGATGACAGCCCTGCCCACACCTTAATTTCACTGCTGAGAGAAGGCCTTCAGACTTCTGACCCGGGACATGAGATAATAGATTTGTGTTGTTTTCAACTGCTAAGTTCATTGTGATATTGACAGGAACCAATATGATGTCCAAGTAATTACATAACAGCCAGAGAGAAAGGACCTGTCCAGTCAATGGAGCCTTCTGCCAGAGATTAAAACCTTTCTCAGAAATGCCCCTGGCAGAATTCTATTTTCTTCTCGTAGATAGACCACAATCAGGTCTTATAACTACTCTTAATTAAAAGAAATATTAGAGGACCTTTATTTAGCTTTTTAGCTTCAGCATTAGGATAACCCATCAGAGAGTTAGAAATGGCTGTGAGCTCCTTGGTTGGGTCAAATTACTCTTTTCTGCTAGGGACTCTGCAGACATCACCCCTACTTTCTCATTCTTCAGTTTCCCCCAAAAGGAATTACAAATATGTCACAGTTAAGTGTAAAATGTGTGTATATGATGTTACAAGGTACAGATTAGAAAGTATTCTCTAGAATGTATCTTAGATTCAACTTATCCATTTTATTTATTTAGAAGATGGTAAATCTCATGTCGTTTTTTCAGTTAGTTCAAGTACTTAATAAATATTTGGTAAGAACTTAATACACTTCAAATATTCAAGTGATTTACTTAGATCTTCCTTTTTCCTTCTCTTGTGTTTGATCTTTCTTCTCACTTTGAAATTATTTTTAATTATTCTCTCATATATTATATCCCAATTGCAGTTTCCCCTCCCTCTACTCCTCCTAGCCTCTTGTTTCCCCAAGATCTACTCCTCCTCCATTTCTCTTAAAAAAGAAAGTAGGCCTCCAAGGATTACAAACATAACATAACAAGTTACAATAAGATCAGACACAAACACAAGGCTGGACAAGACAATTCAGTAGGAGAAAAGGGTCCCAAGAGCAGGCAAAAGAGTCAAAGACACCTCCACTCCAACTGTTAGGAGTCCCACAAGAACACCAAGCTACACAACCATAACATGTATGCAGAGGACCTAGTTCATACCCATACGGTCTGATTGCCATATTTACTTCACTCTGATTGAGCCCCTATTAGCCCTGCTTAGTTGATTCTGTGGGCCATGCTCTTGTATCCTTGACCTCTCTGGCTCCTAAAATCCTTCCTCCCCCTCTTAATGTTAGACCTTTATTGTATCTATTATTTAATAAAAATCATGCTTCACAGCCTTTTTGATTTAGGGTCTCACTATAATAGTTTCACTTGTAGTCTTGAATTTGAGATTTTCCTGCCTCATGCTGGGATTACAGGTATGTACCACCATGCCTTGCTTTAATATCTCACATATTGAATGCCTTCCACGTTCATCTCATATTTCAGTGGCCTGCTTTTCCTGGAGTTGTGAATCTTTTTTCCTGCTGAATGACAGAGTTTATTTTCATTAATCTCTTCCCTTTCTTCTTTCTCATCCTTTTCATGCTCTAATCTTTGAAAACGCCTTCCATATCTGCTTGTAATTCATTAAAAACATAAGACCTTCTCTTTTAACTCTTTTATCTCTTCTCATTGTCCCCTTCATCTCCCAGATTTTTTAATGATCAAAAGTTCTGTTGTTGTTTACTCATTGTGAATAGCTCCACTTAGGTATTGGTGCTTAAAGTTGTGATTCAGAAGATTCCCAGAACCCTGGGTGAATGGTGAGAGAGAAACACCATTTATGATGAGGGAGAACGCAGAAAGCCAAAGAAATATTTCCAACCTATCTAGATCCTAATTGTAGATTCCATAGAAATGCAGGCCTGCCTTCCTGGTATGCAATGTGGACATGATCAGAGGGCACTTTCTGTACCAGAGCTGCAAGAAGAGACTACATCTGCCTGGAAGAGCAGACCTTCAGACCACCTGCTCCATGTGAGTCAGGATTCTATCACATGCCTGGGCCTGAAGACAAGGAGCAGAAAGTGATGTGAAGCATTCATCAATCCTGATCTGCATTTGGAGTGTGTCCAAAATCTTACTAACTGCTATGGTGCTTTCAACTCTGATTGTGGGCACGAAGAATTACCTAGGATTTATTCTAGAGGGGGGGCAGCATTTCCATTCATTCCACTTACTAACTTTTAGGGGACCACTATCTAATTTGATTTAACTGTTGGTATGTGTAGCTGAAGTCTGCCTCTGAGACAATGTCGAATTATTAAAGAAGAGCCATCCCCCTTTTGTCTTTGCACAAACACATCAGCCTTGTCACTATTGTTTAGTGAAAGCAATATTGAAGTGTAAGACTGTGATGGGTAAACATTGAAGACCAACAGCTTTGGTTTACCAATCAGTTGTCATGTAGGTTTGCTTTTAAACAAACCAGTACCTTAGGAGAATGCCTTGAAAGTTTATGACTCAACAGTTTTTCTTTGTATAAACAGGCATTTGGCACTTTTATTAGCAAAATGTTTAGAGGGAACGAATTTCAGCTTTGGGGAAGTAAGAGTGTAGGTTGGGGCCACAGGCTCTCAAGATGATTCGGTGAAGAGCCAGGCACAGGGGGCTATAACTTCTGTCTTGAAATAAAAGATCTGGAAACTTAGAACGTTCTTTTATTGCTTTTTGCTAGATTTCTTATCACTGAAATTACTTGTAAAGTTGTTTGTTTATAATAACATCAACTTGCATCTGCTGTTCTAAGGGGAAATAAGGAAGCAGAAAATTGCGCATCTTTGGGGAGTGATAGATATTGAAGAAGGAAAAGCTTAAGAAGGAAGAAAAACATCAGCACAAAAGTGGCAGAGCCAGCCAAGGAGTCCAGCCATCTCGCTTGGAGTTTTCTACCCAGGAGACCTTTTAGGCTCCACATTTACATTAGAGCTTGTGTGTGCTGGAGATAATGAAATCTATGAGGCATATGCTTTATTAACTTCTGCCTTTCAGCTTAAAAATTTTTAGTATTATTTATTCTTTCTAAAACACTTCTAAACACCTAATATGTGCCAGGTATTGAGCAAATTACAGCAAAGATTTATACTCAACTTTAACTGGAACTCACTGCTCTGCCTGTTCATAGCTGCAGAGTACAGCATAATTTAGCAGATGCGTGCTGTACTTTCTACCCACTATTAACACCTGGTTGGGGACTGGAGAAATGGTTCAGTGGTTAAAAAACATTTCCTGTTCTTACAGAGGACCCAGGTTTGATTCCTGGTATCCACATGATGGCTCACAATCTTCTGTAACTCCAGTTCCGGGCAATCTGATGCCCTCTTCTGGCTTCTGGCACCAAGCACACTATCCAATCATGCTCACAGTGTGCATGCATACATGTAGGCAAAACACTCATGCACAATAAAATAAAAATACAAAAACTTGGTTTTAAAATATGTAGATTGGGATATAAGGCTAATTGTAAAAATAAATTTAATCTTCTATGCATCTTGGTGGTGTTTTCTTTGAAAACTAGATGCCCTCAGATTTTCTCAACAAGAAAAAAAATTACTTAAGTCTGAATAAAAGAAAATGGCATTTGTAATATGTCATACAACAAAAAGGAAAACAAGTATTTCATTGTAATAACAATGCATGGTGTGTTACAAATGTATACTGGAATTTCTGGGCTTCATAAAGAAATAGCTACATTTTAGATTTGTGAGTATGTTTAAACATACTTTAATTGTGTACTTTATTACTTTTTTCAAGTTTCCAAGCATATCTTTAGTATATCTAGGAGAGGCTGGGGGTGTAGGGTATATGTAGAGTGAGAACATCAAAGCATGCTAGATGGATAATAGGATGTTTGGATGGATATGATGATAGATACATAATAGAATTACCTAATAATGCATATGAGGATTGGGCTTTTTTTCCCCCAGTCATTGAAAGCTTTGGAAAGAGCTGACCACAAGTAAAGACAGCCCTTTATCAGAGAGCTTCTAAACAAATGGAAAAAACAAGAGTTATAGACACACCAGTGTAATTGGAGTTTTAATGAGGTCCAAACGCAGGTCATTAAACTTAATCAGGCTTATTAATTGACCCTCGATATTATGAGCGAACAGCCTCCTGTCCAAGTGGGGACTCGTTATTTGTCTTCACCCTTCTATCACTCATTCAGCCGATTCATTAAAGCCTGTTTCTCTCTCAGTGCCTCAACGAGTTCCATTGTTTGGTTTCTTGTGCATGTTGGCTCATAGTCTCTTTCACAATTTTCATTGGTTTCTAAATGCTCTTTAAGTACCAGTTGTGATGAGCCCATACGCAGCTAGTGCTTTCATAAGCATGCTTTTGAATAAATGAAAGATGCACGGGGGCGGGGGGATAAGATGGGACGGGGTGATGAGGGGAGAAGAAAATGGGCCCTAGAAATTCACCAGGTGCCTGTGCTCCCTAAAAGAACCAGCAGGTGGTAGCAACACTTCGTGATAAGGCTGCAGCCCAGCTCCGCGGGACCTGAACAATAGACCCCCAATCCTGGACTCCAGTTTAGAACTGGTTAGGGGTGGGCAGAAACGTTTCTCCCTGGAAGCGAGCCCGCTCTGTTCCGCCCCTGCCTCCGGGCACCGACCGAGTATACCTTCTACCGCCTCTCACCGCTGTGGAGAGGTTCTCTGCGGAGCGCGCGCCAAGGAGGTGGCACCCAGAGGTGCAGCGACTTGTCCAAGCCATGTCTGAGCCAGGCAAAGACATCAGACTTCGCGGACTCCGCCCCAGGTTTCCCTGACTATGAGGAGGGTGAAGGGAGCGAGGGAGGTTCTAGTCAGAGGCACCAACGCTGACCCAGATCCAGGCACAGAAAAGAGACACAAGTTTGACGCTAGCACGGGGACGTTTTCCTCCCCAGACGCCCGCACTCTCTCTGGCTGTCCTGCCCTCTGGTGCCCCCGAGATTTGTTTCTCCTTCCACCTCCTCCTTTTCTCGTTTCTCTGCTCACGCCCACCTCGGTTCAACCCTGAGTAGGAGCCCCACCGGTTTAGTTCCTAGAGTTAAAGAAGAGGGAAGGAGGAGCCAGGGGCGCTGCGCTTGGGCTTGTGCCCGGCCCTGGCCATCAGCCGCCAGCCAGTAGCGCTTTGCTCCGCTGATGCTCGAGTGCGAGCATCAGGGTTTTAAGCACGCCTCGCAGCGGCGCCCACTGACCGCCTCCTCCCGGACCCCAATGCGTGCCATCCTCCGACCCACGTCTCCTCCGCGGGCCAGGACCTGTGGGAGGAGGCCGACCCTCCCCAGCACACGGGCGGGCCCAGGGCGCGCCTAGCGTCTCCACTGCGCGCCCCACTGGGGAGCGGGCGCTGCGTACTCGGGTCCTAGGCCCAGAGGGCGGGCTCGGCTCCCGGAAGAGGAGAGAGAGAAGGCGGCTGAAGGGGCCGGAGAGGGGCGGGCCAGGCTGGGAGGGACGAGAGGGGGCGGGCCCCGCTGCGTTCGCCTAGCCGGCACTCCGGAGCAGCGGGCGTCTGAACCCCAGACCAGAGCTCGGCGACTCCGTGACACTGGCCCCGGCACGATTCTTCGGGGCTCCGCCTCGGGAGCAGCCCCTGCCTGCAGCCTCGGGTCCTCCCCAGAATCCCAGACTCCAAGCTACAAGCAGACACGGGCCGCGGGGGAAACGAGGTCCCCAGACCTGAGAGGACACGCACGACGCTGGGAGAGATCTGCTGGCTGCAGGGCCACCACGGGGGCCTCAGGGGCGCAGACTGCAGAGCTGGAGGCCGGCAGGAAGGTGAGCTAGGGATTTGGGAGGTCAAAGGATACTGTGTCTGGAGACTAAGGGATTAAGGTTTGCAAAGTAGAGGATTGCTCTAGCCTGGGCCTGTGCACACCCGGGGTGGTGGGGAGTCTCTTGGGTGAGTACTGAGTATACCTCTCCAAAACAAGAGAAGGTTCCTGAGGAACTGTCCCTGCTCTAGCCTTCATTCGTGTCCACTATCCTGGGTGTTAGAATTCTTTCATCATCCAGCGACCCTCCTCTGCCTCTGGCTTGGGGAGGGGTTGTGTGAGGGGTAACCTCGCAAAGGTCAGGCTCCCCTCGTTTAGAAAAGGTTTGCCCGTGCCTCTGACTCCTGTGGCATCTCTCCAATCTCCTTGCTGCTGGGAGGAGCCAGGGGGGCCAATCTACATCTTCACCACTACCTCCCCCCACCCCCACCCCCGCGCTTAAGCCTGGAGTTAGAGGCTTGGATTTTGAGCCCCAATCATAAGCACCCACCCCCCCTCCAGTTGCAAACAAAGTCTCCTGCCTGCTCCTGCCCCAGCTCCACCCCCTCTATGCATCTGGGTGCTTGGCCCAGCCTGCCTCTGCCCCTGCCCACTGATCTTGGCCGTCTGGCACCCTCTCTCCTCCCATCCCTGGGGGAGCTGGCAGGGGACCAGCATAGCTGATGTTGTAATGTCCCTGGCAGTGCCCATGTAGAAGAGCTGCCCAGCCTGTTCCCAATCAGTTAACCCAGGCCCTCCACCCATCAGGGGAATTTGACTTAGGTGGTTCTGAAAGGGGAGATGATGCTTCTCAACTGCCAGACCAGTGGGAGTGACTGGTAAGGCTGTGGACAGTCCTTGGAGGCTGACCCAGTAATAGGACCTTGAGGGACTGAACCTTGCTCATAGCAGCTATGGACCTTTGAAAGCTATGGGTCTTTTTGTCCTGGAGGAGGATTGCCATGAAAGCCCCAGTGTACATACCTAATGACATATAGAAAATTCCTTTCAAGTCTATTGGTCCGTTCATCATACAAGCAGATGATTGGTAAAGTCCATGGAGTTATCAGAATGCTGGCAAAAACAGGCTTGGATGGCTGAGCGTGGGAAAGGCAGCATTTTCTTCCGGGATAGTATCTCGCCAGCTCTTCACCATCTCCTGAACCTGGCCATAAGGTTTCCTGTCACCCTCCCATACCTCCCTGCAGGTGGGAGGACTGTGGTAACATCTGAGGGTGCTGGAAGCCTTGGTTCCCCTTTCTCTACCCCATGCTCACCTGGGCACCTCTGCAGAATCATCTTCCTGGAGGGCAGTGAGGATGGAGCAGGGCCCACAACAAGGACAGCAATTCATAAGACCTCTGCCACTCATTTCCCAGCTCTTCGCTGCTGCCTACCCCATCTCAGCCATCAGTCACCCGCTGATACAGCTCCTGACCCTCGGGGCTTTCTCCCATTACCTTTCAGGACTCATGGCTCTCGCTCACCCGTATTTGCCCCCAAACCATCCATTATACGCTTTCCCAGCACCATCATGACCCCAGTCAGTGAACAGCCAGAGTGCTTCATTCTCAATGGCTGTCTGGCTAGACCTAGACATTGCTTGCATCTTAAATGCCTCTCCTGTCTGCAAAGACTGGGAGTGGGAGGCACAAGTGCTTGAGCGAGCATGCTTCTGGGGGACATTCTTGGAGGCTGGAGATCTCTAGGGACGTAGAACTGTCCTCAGCTAGACAATCCACAAATTGGCTTCTCCAGCCTGGCCATCAGAAGAGCCAGAGCCAGAGCCAGACAGCCATCTCCTCCCTGTATGTCCTGGAGGCTGCCTTGAAACCTCATGGGATCCTTTTCAAGGCACAAGGCCAGAGCACGGAGAGAGCTCACCAGAGGATCTCCAGGGTGCAGATTAAAGGGTAGAGACGGCAGCAGTAAGCTGAGCAAGGATTATATTGGAATTTCCTGGGCGTTTAACAGCTGCAGAACAGGACAGAGGACCAGCCTATGGTGCTGACCCCTCCTACGCTGACCCTGCAGCTAACAGGTGTGAAAACCAGCTCAGCAACCACAAGAGACCTAAAACCACTGGCCCTTGGCTCTGGGAATGCTCCCCATCCCTGCTGGATAGCAGCCGACCATACCTCATGAAAATCTCTCTCACATGCCTCCCTCTATTGCCAGGGAGGCCCTCCTGACATGTTGCAAGTGTCCAGTGCCCTCTGTCCCCCTTCTTTCCCTTGGTAGACACAGTCCTTAGCCCAGCATGGTGACAGAGAAGCATGACAACAACTTGAACTTCTTGGGAGAGAAGCTTACAGAACGCCCAAGAATAAAAGTTACTTTTCCTTTGTGGCTGACATCCTTCTGCTCCTTTACTGCCAGCTTTGCCTCTTGTGTCTTAGAGCTGAAAGTTCCTAGATGTTCTGAAAACTGACAGGTAAAAAAGGGAAGAGAAATTAAACATGTAAACATATGCTCTATGTGTCCAGTTTCAAAAGTACCCTTTCATACATCCTAGCTTTGTTTAGGTTTTAATGATGAAAGTAAGGTGTGCATATTATAATAAGAACAAAACAATTCAAGCATGTGTAAGAGTTAATTATCCCCACTTCGCATCCTCCATCCCTAGCACCCTCTTACAGTAGCAAGTTTTAATGGTCTCTATATCTCTGTCATACCTTGCTTTAAACTGACTTGTCTTATTTATTTTTTAGTTCAGAGTGAGGTGCATAAACTACCAAATAAGCTGGGTTTGTTCATGAAGCTATCAAACTTAGCATGTCATTTAAGCGTAGTTAATTTTTAAAGCTCTTACAGATTTGCTGATTTAATTTACTTTCCAATCTTTCGTTCTCATAGAAAACAGAATTCACAATCTATATCTGATGAGCTGAAACGCTACACATCTCTGGATTTTGCCAGTTTCTAAAAGCAGATACAGCCTCGATGCCTAAGACCCTGCCTTATTTTTTGTAAAATAAAGCAAATGTATCAGGCTTGTGATCTAGCTGATACATTTGCTTTATTTTACAAAAAAATCAAAAAGAAGGAAAGCAATAGACCCCGAAAAGGGGTTCGGGAATAGAAAAATGCAAAATCATAGAATGTGATTTGTGTCACATAAAGCTGTCCTGTTGATGTTTTTCTGAGCCACATTTCTGCTGCTTCAGGTATTTTATATTTTTAAAACTTCACGTACATCTGAAATATGAATGTTTTCTTGATTGAGATCAGTGTCTTGTCCTTGCTGAAGCCTGAGGACTTCCAAACCCTGGCCAGTTCATTTCTTGAGCTGCAGCAGAAATAGGGATCTCAGACAGGCTGGGAGAGAGGGGCTTTGGCTACAGGATGCTGGCTGTGCCCAAGATACCCTCTTGTACCAAATGAGAGGGATGTGGTGACTTCAAGCTGCAAAGCAACCTTTGAAAGTCGAGTGTTAAGCCCTGCCTCCTTAGTATTCCAGACGTGAGGAGCACTCCTGTCTTGTCTCTTGTTTTTCTACCTTTGGAACTTGCTTCAGAAGAATCTGCAATGGTATGACATAGTTGACAGACATTACTCCCTGCCTCAAGGTTTCCCTTTGCTTTGTTTTCATTCTGGTGATGGAGAGACACTGTGAATCTTCTTATGTATAAATAGGAGACTTGGTTGTTTGGATTAGCAAGAACTGATCTAACTTCCTACTCTGACTCAGCAACATTTCCCCCACCTCCCACCTCCCCTCACCCCCCAATACATTTGTTTTTAATCTTCAGTATTCTGGGTCTGAATCTGAAGATTCACTTCCTGCATCAAAATATACTGTTGAATGCTTTAAGATCGTCAAGCATTTTTTAAAAAGTGAATGTCTTTGCACATAGTCAAATAAAAAGAAAAAAGAAAAAAAAGCAAGTACTCAAATAACAGTCTCCATTTGGTGTTTGCATTTTATTCTCGATGACAGGAGTGGAATGGCTTTAATATATTTCATGATCGCTCTTGCTATTTTCTGGATCATCTGGAGATAGGCCAGCTTCGGGTTGTCATCAAGATGCATGCTAAGGCACTACACTAGTATACCTTATCCAAGCAATTATTTTATCATTCTTCATCTTCTAGAATGTTCCATATTGCACAACTGATGCTTTCTGTTATTTTTTTTCTGTCTCGCTTTTCTCTTCCAAACAAAAAGTTCTATTAACACTGTTAACAAAATATTAATTATTCCTTCTCCATGATTGTCCAGTTGTGAGTGTAAAAAGGCTCAGTCTTCACTGTTTCTTCACTGTATAGAATCAGAACCCACTCATGTTCTGCCTGAAAGAGACTATTTTGAGGAGTATCTTCTAGGCATATAGTAAAGTAGCCTTCACTGTTTAAAAGCCTGCCTCTGGCATCTTCTGACCTTGATAAAAATGTACCCAAACACTGTGGCTCTGGATGGAACCTGGGCTCTTTTGACAAGCCCTGAGATTTGGGGGATTACACCTCCAATGTGTATTACTTCATGGTATTCATGAAACAGATATTGATGCTGGAGCCAGTGATACAAAAATTAAGACAGCTACATAAGCTCTGAAGTTCTTCTCTAGAGCATTTACTTGATCCATGAGAGAGCCTGGCATCACTTAGAACAGTGTTTTCAGAGAATCTGTGCTTCTTACAAACTTTCTTCCTACATGGAACTGTTTAATGATTGCCTCTCTCTACAGGCCCATGAATTGTCTATGTCACACACATAGGGCACCATTGGTAATGAGGGGAAGAATTCGCTGGCTACTTGATTACTACTCAGCCCTCAGGTGTGTACAAAAGGTGTCCGTCCCTCTAGGATGGCTTCATGGGATGGCACTAAAAGCTTTACCTTATCACACACATAACACCTTTGCCGGAAAAGAATCTCAGATGAGCAGGAATTAAATAATAGCGTTCCTGTTGACCACAGTCAAGTACAGTTTCGGTCTAACTCCAGCTTCACTGGAAGTGTGTCCTTTGCTATCATTGGGTCACCAGGCCACATGCACCCAGGGTGAGGCTGCCCTTCCAGTTGGCTTTGGGCTTTGCTGTTTGTTTTGCTTGCTTGCTTCCCTCTAAGTTCTCTCAGTATTGTGAGCAACGTGCCTTTCATTTTTCTCCTCACCGGAAACGAATGAATCCCGCTATTCTTGTTCATGTGCCACCTGAACTTTGGAGACCAGGTTACTGAGACAGGCAAGAGTACCACCAATAGTGGAACTGGTCTTCGCCATGGTCCAGGAAGCAGCCATGTCTTGGCAGGCTGTCTCGCTTTTCTCTTACTACTAATGGCTACAGAACTTTCCTGTAGCGGGTGGATATTAGGTAGAGCCTAGAAATCACTCAGAGGGCATAAGCACTATCTTGATTCGTTTTACTAAACAGGTATTAACTACAGCTTTAAAAATAAATCTTGAGTCATCATTAAGTTCAAAAGATCATCAGTACTTATGAAAGACTATTTTACTATAAAAATTAAGAAGAAGACAATGAAATTATCTCCCCTATCCCTTTCATTTCCTTTCTTCCCAAATTTTATGTATCATTCCATAATATTTTTCCACATGAATATGTATTTATTTGTTTTTTTATTTCTGGTGCTGTGATTGAACCCAGAGCCTCACATATGCTAGGCAAATGCTCTACCACTGAGCTAAATACCCAGCCCAATATCTATTCTCTTCAAGTTAACAAGTGGGAGCTTACTCTAGACTGTTCTGCACGTACTGCTTTCACCTGGACATCATTTCCGTACTATTACATAAACAGCTCATATTTGTTGCTTAGGATGGGCCATAATTTCTCAACCATCCTTCTACTGATGTTTAGCCACTTTACAGTCTTTTCCCTTACGAACAACTCACAGCGCCTAAGGACAAAGCTTGGCAGATAGAGCTGGATTCAATCCCCAGCATCGACCCACCCCCAATCTCATTAATACCCTGGTTTAAACAAGTACATGCAAATTCGTGATACCTGAAGGACTTCTAGATGTCAAGTTACCAGACAGATATTGCCAGTTATTTCCCACATGCCATATACAATATGAATTCACCAGCACAATGTAGAGAAGAGACCCTTACCATGTCTTGTCCGACTTTGTGTTGTCAGTCTCACAGGTTAAAGTGGTATTTTATTCATTTCAGCCTACAACCGTAAAGGTCCATCCGTTGGACAATGACAGTTAATAAACAACAGAAGTGTATTCCTCACCATTCAGAGGATGTTCAGAGATCAGGGTACCAGCATGGCTGGACTGTGGTGAGGACCACCTTCTTTGTTTCAGACTGCCCTCCATTCATTGCCACTTCACAACATGGAGAGAAGGCTAGAGAGTCTTTGGGGGGGGGGGTGTCTTCTGAGAATACTAATCCATTCCTATAAATCCTCCATGCAGAATTACCTCCCGAAGGCTCCAACTCTTAAAACCATCCCGCTGGGGAATAGGATTGTAACATATGCAGTCATGGTAAAGGCACACACATCCCTTCTGTAACAAATAGCATGTCGCTGTTGTTTCAACCTGCCTTCCTCCAATTATGAGCAAATAAGCATCCTTTTGTAGGTTTATGGTGTATGCTTAGTTTTCTGTGAGCCACGAGGGAAAACATGCCCCGTGGGGAAGAGAACCTTTGTTCAGAATGAGTGCCAGACCCACATAGCTCTGTCCTCTCCTAACACAGCCTCATTTATCTTCCAGAGTCCTTATGCCTGTGTTCTTTTCGCATCTGTTCATCCACCTCCCCTCCCTTCATACCCCACAGCCATCTTTCTTTGTCCCTTTTGCTTCACCGTCTCCGTGAAACAGCAGAGAGTATTCAGGGCAGGATTGCTGGGGCCTAGTGAGAACCCACGTGTCCATTAGGATGGACTGCTTCTTATCCGCCTGCTGTTAATGACCAGAGACTTTCAACTACCCTACAGGTTGGCTGCTGGAGGAAAGGTGCAGAGTAAATGAAGAGAACAAACTGGAATAAGTCCTTCCAGACCAAAAGGGTAAGACGAGGCGAGCACTCTGCTGTGCATCCTTGAGACATGGTCACATAAAGAGTAGAGGTGAAGGGTTTGACAGGTGTCTCTACAGGAAAGTGGAATGTGCCTAGCAGACTCAGATGAGTCAGTGCTTACTGACTTCTGCCCACGTTTGGTTCAGGGACAGTTTGAGGGCTGTAGAGCAGGCGCTATATGAAGTTTGGGCACCTATACAGTGTATCAATATGACTTCTCCTCTCTGTTTCTTTTTTTTATCCCATATTCTCCCTAGGAAGCAAACTTGGCTGCAGACCCCGAGTCTTGCAAAAGCTGCAGCCCCGCCTCAGAGCAGGGTGGCAGCCGAGGCAATGGTGGGAGTTCTGAAGATACCTCATGGCTACTGAGGACACTGCTGGGTCAGGGAGCAGAGTGGCGGGCATGGTGTGCAGTCTGTGGGTCCTGGTTCTGGGGCCCTCGGTTCTGGCTCTGGAAGGTAGGAAGGAGAGGAAGCAGAAGAGTCCCACCCAGCCAGTGGAGTCGAGTGGGAGGGGGTGGAGATAGAGAGTGATGATGTTAAGGAAGCGTGTAAGGAGGATGAGCAGAACTTGTATCAAGTATTTTAGACTCAGGATCCTCATGGATACTAAGCTCCTGCTGGCAAATTAAATGGATCCGGGAGGGATAGTATTTGGTTTTCCATGGAATGGAGTGGGAGTAGCTTTGCCAGCTGGAGGCTTTACACAATGTGCCCCATTATGTCTGAACAGAAGTACTGCTGGATACCACAGGAGAGACCTCTGAGATTGGCTGGCTCACCTACCCACCAGGTGGGGTGAGTGCCACTCTTCATTCTGAACCCATCCTCTGGCCCAGATTGTTCCCTAGAAAGTGGAATTGAGGGAGGACATCGTGGATAAAAGCTGGGCTAAGACTCTCATCCATTGTGGGGAACAGAATTTCAGTGCACCCTCTCTCTGCTTTGCTTGTCATTAATGCAATATCTCAGTAGAACAGATACAACCCCACAGTGTCCCCCTGTCGTTTCCCTTTGCAAACTGAGCAGTTGTTGTTTTCCCTGGTCCCCTTGCAGTGGGACGAGGTGAGTGTTCTAGATGACCAGCGCCGTCTGACTCGGACCTTCGAAGCATGCCACGTGGCAGGGGTCCCTCCAGGTGCTGGACAGGACAATTGGCTGCAGACACACTTTGTGGAGCGGCGAGGGGCCCAGAGGGCACACATCCGCCTTCACTTCTCTGTACGAGCATGTTCCAGCCTGGGTGTCAGTGGGGGTACCTGCCGGGAGACCTTCACCCTTTACTACCGGCAGGCTGAGGAGCCTGACGGCCCCGACAGCGTTTCAAACTGGCACCTCAAACGCTGGACCAAAGTGGACACAATTGCAGCAGATGAGAGCTTCCCTGCCTCCGCCTCCTCCTCCTCCTCCTCTTCCTCATGGACCGTGGGACCCCACAGGACTGGTCAGCGGGTGGGGCTGCAGCTAAATGTCAAAGAACGCAGCTTTGGTCCTCTCACTCAGCGCGGCTTCTATGTGGCCTTCCAGGACACAGGGGCCTGCCTGGCCCTTGTGGCAGTCAAGCTCTTCTCCTACACCTGTCCCTCTGTCCTGCGGGCCTTTGCCTCCTTTCCTGAGACGCAGGCCAGTGGAGCTGGAGGCGCCTCCCTGGTGGCAGCCTTGGGGACCTGTGTAGCTCATGCAGAACCAGAGGAGGATGGAGTCGGAGGCCAGGCAGGGGGCAGCCCCCCACGGTTACACTGCAATGGGGAAGGCAGGTGGATGGTAGCTGTGGGAGGCTGCCGCTGCCAGCCTGGTCACCAGCCTGCTCGTGGAGACAAGCTGTGCCAAGGTGAGAGCCTTTCCCGCAACCCCCTGGCCTTGGATTTCTCTCCTGGACACTCCAAATTTGGCTTTGTCCACAAAATACCTCAAAGAAGCCACCTCAGGAAAGGACCTATTTTCCCCAATTTTACTTTCTGAAGTATACAGACTTGCTCATTGAACTCATCTGTAATGTCTAGAAATGGCTGTGGTTTTCCATATTCCGATGTTTTGTACCCTAAGGCCATGGGCCCAAGAAGGGACACAGAGCAAAAGTTCCTCCGTTCTTGGGTTACCCTGTGTGGGCTCCTCTGTGCTCATAAGATACCTGACTGGGGAAGGTTCATTGCAGAGCCCGTAGCCGAAAGGCAAGTAGGAAGTAATAGTGGATAGGCTAAAAAGAATGATTACAGGGAGTTTCTGTGTCCTCGCCAGGAACACCCACTTCTAGGCTTGCACTGCCCCAGCTCCCAGCACACCGAACTATTCATAAGGGGAGTGATTTCTGTCCTCTGACTGAATAGATCTGTGCACCAGGAAACAGCAGGTGGAGAATGGGTCTCGGGACCAAGAACCAGCTCTGGGGAGCAGAGGACACTTTGTACAGATGACTAGAAACTCGGGGTGGGTGAATAAAGTAAACATGACAGCACATTCTCTCCTTTGCCTGCTTAGCCTGCCCTGAAGGGTCCTATAAGGCCGTGGCTGGGAATGTCCCCTGCTCAGCATGTCCGGCCCGCAGCCACTCCCCTGACCCTGCAGCCCCGGTATGCCCTTGTCTCCAGGGCTTCTACAGGGCCAGTTCCGACCCCCCAGAGGCTCCATGCACTGGTGAGTCCTGAGCCCAGCTCAACACAGTAAATCCGGGAATGGGTGAGGATGTGGGGGACCTAATTTAACCATGGGGATGAGAGGGCTTTGGAGTTCACTTGGAATGACTTTGCATTTTTCGGTTTTTGTTGTTGTTATTGTTTTGTTTGTTTCTTTTTGTTTTTTGTTTTTGTCTCCTCTCCTCATGACCTACACTTCTCTCTTTCCCCACCTTCCTTTCTGCCTCTACTTTCTGCCCTCTTGGCCACACCCTCTGGCCTCCTTCCTTCCCTCACCTTTACCTCACAACCATCCCCACCCCACTACACCACTTCCAGGCCCTCCGTCTGCTCCCAGGGAGCTTTGGTTTGAGGTGCAAGGCTCAGCCCTCATGCTGCACTGGCGCTTGCCTCACGAGCTGGGTGGAAGAGGGGACCTGCTCTTCAATGTTGTGTGCAAAGAGTGTGGAGGCCACCGGGAGCCCAGCAGTGGGGGGACCTGTCGCCGCTGCAGGGATGAGGTGCATTTCGACCCCCGCCAGAGGGGCCTGACAGAGAGCCGAGTGTTAGTTGGGGGGCTTCGAGCACATGTGCCCTACATCTTGGAAGTGCAGGCTGTCAATGGGGTGTCTGAGCTGAGCCCCGACCCTCCCCAGGCAGCAGCCATCAATGTCAGCACCAGCCATGAAGGTGAGTCCTTTTCCTTCCTAAGGACAGCCTGCTTCAGCTCCACAGATCCCCTCTTCCCCATACCTGCTTTCCAGCCAGCCTGCATTAGACATCGCATTCTCAAGTCTATCCTCTCCACCCTTGGGTGCTGCTGCTCCCAGAGACTCCAGTCGTCCCCCCGCCCCCGTGCCGCCCCCCGCCCTAACAATAACTCTCCACTCTGCGCTTCAGTCCCTTCTGCAGTTCCTGTGATGCACCAGGTGAGCCGGGCAGCCAACAGCATCACTGTGTCCTGGCCACAGCCTGAGCAAACAAATGGGAACATCCTCGACTACCAGCTGCGATACTATGACCAGGTGGGCAGGGAGTCTGGCGCTTCGGCAGAGCTCACGAGAGCTCTCAGCCACCACAACCCCAACCCTAAAAGGGCATTGCTATAGAGTGGGGCGAGAGATGCCAAGAGCCCAAGGCACCAGGTGTATCACAGAGGAAGATGGGGGATCAAAGCAGGGACAAAGTGAGTGAGTGATTGTTGTCCCTAGGCAGAAGACGAATCCCACTCCTTCACCATGACCAGTGAGACGAACACTGCCACTGTGACACGGTTGAGCCCTGGCCACATCTATGGCTTCCAGGTGCGGGCACGGACTGCAGCTGGCCATGGCCCCTATGGGGGCAAAGTCTATTTCCAGACCCTGCCTCAAGGTGAGAGGAAGTCTAGATGGGCGTTTGGGTCCCAAGACTGTGTAAGTCACGAGTCTTGACCTATCATCCTCCAGACCAGAGTCTCTGGGAAAGGAGGATGCTGTGGGTGACCCCTGACTTTAGAGGCTGTGTGGGTAAAGTGGGAGGTAGTGAGTTCATATGAGTGGGTTTGCAGGTATGAATGCATGTAGTGTGGACCTGTGTGGGCAGTTCTTGACTATGGAGGATTGGAAGTATGTTCAAGTGGATGAGTGTACCTGTGAGGCGTGTGCATGTGGTGCTGTGGATGTCCAGGGACATCGGAGGCATGTAGACACAAAGAAAGCCTGGCTCCTCCCTGTGACTCTGCCACTGATCCCTCAGGTGAGCTGCCCTCCCAGCTTCCAGAGAAGCTGTCCTTGGTGATTGGGTCCATCCTGGGGGCCTTGGCCTTCCTTCTACTGGCAGCTATCACTGTACTGGCTGTCATCTTCCAGCGGTGAGGCCCCTGCCACTCCTACCCACCTGCCCCAGTACCACTCAAGTCCTGACCACCCCAGGAACCCCTGCAGCATTTCACATATCTTTCTACTAGTTCTTTGCTAAGGTGGGAAGGAGGGTCCTGGTAGAGTCCCCTCAGTCCTCAGACCCATGGGCTGCCAAGTTGTCCGCTGGGCCAGGGTGATTGGGGCAGACACAAGCCGAGAGAAACAGGTGCCATTATAGGTCATTGGTTTGCCTCTCAGGAAACGGCGTGGGACCGGCTACACAGAACAGCTGCAGCAGTACAGCAGCCCAGGTAGGGACAGGGAGAGGGATTGTGACTGAGGTTGCAGGCTTGGCTCAAGGCACATGCCTGGTGAGGAAGGGGCTCTTCCTCACCATCTTCCAGAAGTAGAAGGGTGTGTCCTGTCTTGGGAATTTGGGTGTTCATACTTGCAGCACACCCTCATAATACACTATACTCTTCAGGGCTTGGAGTGAAGTATTACATTGACCCTTCCACATATGAGGACCCCTGCCAGGCTATCAGAGAGCTTGCTCGGGAAGTTGATCCTACATATATCAAGATTGAGGAAGTCATTGGGGCAGGTATTTGAGGGTCAAGGGATGCCTGGGAGGGCCTGGTGATCCCTTCTAAGCACAGCTGAACACTTCATGACTTCTATTCATACCGGTATCTATTCTTCCAGGTTCCTTTGGAGAAGTCCGTCGGGGCCGATTACAACCCAGGGGAAGGCGGGAACAGGCTGTGGCTATCCAGGCCCTGTGGGCAGGAGGTGCTGAGAGCCTGAAGATGACCTTTCTGGGCCGAGCAGCACTGCTGGGCCAGTTCCAGCACCCCAATATCCTACGGCTGGAAGGTGTAGTCACCAAGAGCCGGCCTGTCATGGTGCTGACGGAACTCATGGAGCTCGGTCCCCTGGACAGCTTCCTTAGGGTCAGTTCTGCTCTGGTGAAGGAGGCGGGTCTTGGGTTGAGGAAAGCCTGGAACTCCCACATTTTCCAGAAGGCAGAGCCTTGTGCCTTTGCTCCTTGCCATCCCACCCTCCTTCCTTCCCAGGCCGTTTTGATTCCCAAGTTTGCTCCCAAGTGCCCCCTTGCGCTGATGTATGTTTTGCAGTGTGTCTACCCTGTTGATGACCCCTATCCTCTGCTCTTCAGCAGCGGGAGGGTCAGTTCAGTAGCCTGCAGCTGGTGGCCATGCAGCGGGGTGTGGCTGCTGCCATGCAGTACCTGTCCAGCTTTGCCTTTGTGCATCGAGCACTCTCTGCCCGAAGTGTGCTGGTGAACAGCCACCTGGTGTGCAAGGTGGCCCGACTTGGCCACAGTCCTCAGGTGAGTTCAGGGCCTTGGAGGGTCACTGCTCTTGGGCATGCTGGAAGGAAAGCCATGGGGTGGGTACAGCTAGTGGGATATCATGGTGCCTGGGACTTTAGAAACTCCATTGTATGTTGAGGGGAGAGAAGCCTGGGCTAAGAGCAGTTGAGGGACTTAAGGAACCAAGGGGAAAGGGGAACACAGGAAAACAAGAGAACTGTGAAACTAGGACCAGCTCCTACTAGCCATCAGTACAGAGGTCACATAGGCTGAAGAGTCAGCACGGTGGTATTAGAATCCGGAATGCTCCACTCTCAAGCCCCATGACCTTGTGCAGTTTCATAGTCTTGAAGCTTCGATCCCATGTCTCCTCAGGATGGTCAAGGGGATAATAGAACGAGATGCTGGATGTGAGACTCCAGAGACATCTAAGCATCTAAGTTGCCCAGTGAATGAGATTCTTACTATGGTTGTTACTATTTTACCTCTGGCTCTCCCTTTCAGGGTTCGAGCTCCTTGCTTCGCTGGGCAGCCCCAGAGGTCATTACACATGGGAAGTACACAACATCCAGCGATGTCTGGAGCTTTGGAATCCTTATGTGGGAAGTGATGAGCTACGGAGAACGGCCCTACTGGGACATGAGTGAGCAGGAGGTGAACTTGACCTAGATGTCCGCTGATTTTCCACTGTGATCCCACCTGTGCTCTTATATCCTAAACTCATCCTTTTCTGAGCCATTCCTATTTGAATTTCTTGTGGCTAGAACATTGCAAATTTTAAGGTTCCCTTTCCATCTCGGCTTCATGCTGCACTTGAATTCAGCCCACCCCCACCCCGGCTTTTCTAACACCCCTACTAGCAATAGCTTCTCGTCACGTGCTCCTCTTGACCTGCAGGTACTAAATGCAATAGAGCAAGAGTTCCGCCTGCCTCCACCTCCAGGGTGCCCCACTGGACTACATCTGCTGATGCTGGATACTTGGCAGAAGGACCGTGCGCGCCGGCCTCACTTTGACCAGCTTGTGGCTGCATTTGACAAGATGATCCGAAAGCCAGACACCCTACAGGCTGAAGGGGGCTCCGGGGACAGGTCTGAAGCTTGGGGCTGGAGCCTGGGAAAGCCAGGGAGGGTAAATGTAAACCAAAAGGGAAATGGAGCAGAGAGAGTAAGATGAAGAGGAAACCTGTTTTGCTTGCCCCTCCCCACCTTAGGCCTTCCCAGGCTCTTCTGAACCCTGTGGCCTTGGCCTTTCCTTGCCTGGACTCTCCCCAGGCCTGGCTCTCAGCCATTGGACTAGAGTGTTACAAGGACAACTTCTCCAAGTTCGGCCTTTCCACCTTCAGTGATGTGGCTCAGCTCAGCCTAGAGTAAGCGGGGCCGATGAGATGGGAGGGAAGACACTCTGAGCTTCAGGCAAGGGGGTGCATCTGGGATATTAAAGGACCTGGCCCAAGCCCAAGTTTGATCCACTCCTTCCCCAACAGAGACCTGCCAGGTCTGGGCATCACCCTGGCTGGCCACCAGAAGAAACTACTGCACAACATCCAGCTCCTCCAGCAGCACCTGAGGCAGCCAGGCTCAGTGGAGGTGTAAAGCCTGGTCGGGAATCTGTGAGCCGCTGAAGCCCCATCCCAGTCCTGGACATAGGGTGGAGGAAGTACGTGTGAGACTGAGCCAGGCTTTCTTCTGGCCTCCATGCCTGCCGCATTAAACCCAGCCCACTGGACACTGCATCCCCAAATCCTGCCCTTCCAACAGCCTCCCCCATATTAAAGGGAAAGAAGGGAATTTACAAGTTTAGGTGTGTCCATGCCTCAGTCTGCAAGGAAGGGCTAGGGAGGCCTTGGGGAGGGGCAGAGCTGCATGACAGGGTGGGCCGGTGGTTAAGTTCACTGAAACATAAAGGGAGCTGGGTGGGGATCAGGAAATGACTTTATTGGAAGGTGGCAAGGCTTATCCCAGCTTCCCCACCCCACGACTGGTGCCTGTATCTCTCCATCACACACCTTCCCACAAGCTCAGTCTTCTCCATCAGTTGTCTGGAGCACTCTGGGAAGAGCTTTGTCCCCTCCCACTTACAAGACCTGGGTGGAGACAGGTGCCCCAGATGGCAAACCTGTCTTTAAAGTGCTCTGGTATGCAGTGGAGCTTCCATGAGAGAACAAGGGATGCTGGGTTAAGGCAAGGACCAGAGAGTCTTCTTCCCTTTGGCCCAAGCTGAAGGAGTTGTGGAGACCTGGAACATTTATTCCCAGTGTGCATTCCTTAGCATGGTCCTCCCCCTACCCCCTTGAACTTGGGGGATAACTTCTACTTTTCAGCTGGTTTTCTTTCATTCTGTTTTGACGCTTGGTGAGAGCCAACCTTCAGATCTGGTACTCCCAGCCCTCCCCATCTTCTAGGCCCCGGTTGACTATCCCTCGAAGGTCCCTCCTTAGAGTCCCCCGTCGAAGCCTTTCCCAGTTGATGCTGCTCTGGGAGGTGCTTCGAGACACTGAGGGTGTGGGAAAAGTCAGGTAGGCACCAAAGGAACGTGCCATCTCCAGTTTTTCTCCTGAGTCTTTTTCCAAGTCCTCTGAGCAGAGGCGGTCGCGTTGCTGGAAGGCCCGTGCATAGCGGCGGATGCGTTGCTTGTTGAGATCTTGCCGGTCTTCCACCCTGGAGGGGGTGGGAGGAGGGATTCAGAGAACGTGGAGCAGAAAAGAAGACCTAAGATCAAAACTTCTCATTCAGCCCCGCCATTGTTGGAGGTTCTGTGCAGCCACGTTGTGGACACGGAGCACCAGCCCCTCAGCCACTAGCCCTCGGGAAGCGGTAGGCGCTGAGGAATCTTAGGAGCCCAAGCTCAAAATGGAGTCCCGTCCTCAGCAGCCACACTTGTGACAATTAAGCATGGGGTCTAGGAAGCATACAGACCTCCGTATAGCTTCTAGAAACAAGAAGACACCATGCAAAGTGACTGCTGAGGGAATGCCACTAATGGACCACATCACTTACCGCAGGAACCAGCGGTCCCCAAGTCCATACTCGCGCCCACAGATCCCAGAGCGAGGCCACAGGCAGCGAGGCAGCTTCCGCTCCAGCATCACAGTGGTGGCTACAACCTGTATTTAGGGACAGAAAGGGAAGTCAGAGAGGTCAGGTAGAGCTGAGAAGGGAAGGGAGAAGAAAGGAGACCAGGCAGAAGGAAGACAATTTAGTAACAAACTCTGGGGGTTATGACGCTCTAAAATGGAACCAAAACCCCAAACCAAGATGTGGCAAGAACTTAGTAGAGCCCCTTCTGTGTGAGAGAGTGGATGAGACTTGAGCCTCACAATTCTTTATCCTATGACTTGAAAGCCATGACAAATACAGGTGAGGTGTGGGTGGCCTGTAAGAGTTTCCCTTCAAGAGAGACCTTGACCACAGGTATAGGCAAGAGTGTGGAAGACAAAGAGGAGTTTCACAGGTCTCAGAATGCTTTGAACCTGCATACATAACGTGATTTGAAAATATAAACATTCTGCTTGGAAACCTGATGTCAACATACTCTCAAAATATTTCTCCCAGCAAACCCTTCTTAGCCGGGTTAGGTTTTACTCCATTTCCACACATCACAGTTAAGTGCTTTCTAGGATTTTATAGTTCCATTTTTATTTTACTTAAATTATTCTTGTTGAGAAAAATTCTTTTCCAGGTATATTTTTAAGTGGGGACTTGATTCATCACATTGTCCTTTATGCCCATCATAATAGGATCCGACTGAAGATAGCTTCTGCTGCTAAAGAAAGGGTTTTTTTTTTTTTTAAATGTCATTATTTATAACACTTCCAATTTTTCTGGGTCAAATCTTGCAGGCTTCACTGTTTTCAGGAAGACTAGATACTTCCATTCTGACTTGGGAGCAAAACTTACCAAATATAGTTTTAGCCATTTGTTCACTTTATTTCTAGAAAAGACTAAGGATTTAATTGTTGAGAAAATACATGGAATTCTTCCCCAAGTTTCCAGAAGTGCTCTTGGTTGCTAATTAAATTCCCTATGGAATGTTGCATTATTTTATAACTTGTGAAAAAAACCTATCCAAATATACATGAATACAAGTGGCTGCTTCTATCTGAGCATAGCCAGTTCCTGAGCACGAAGGAGAGATATGCAGTAACCCTCCTAGCCACTAGAGGGCTCACCTGTGCCCTCCAGAGCTCATCCCGTTCATGGGCAACTCTCCAATGAGTGTCCCCCATCATGGCAATGAGGAGGTTGAGCATGAGTAGTGTGGCGATGATGGCAAAGGCGGCATAGGTGATGCTGTACATGAAGGGCAGATCCACGTCATAGTTGGCAGGACCATCGATGATGGTGAGGAAGAGTTCAAAAGTGCTGAACAGTGCCATGGGGTAGTCATAGAAATGGCCCAGCTCATCAGGGTCCTCTGTCTGGAAGATGATATAGAAGGCTGCTCCACCCAAGGGGTGAGAGTTACCATGGCAACTGTATCGTGATTAGCCCACCATTAGCTATTTGATATCTGTTTCCATCCCATTCCCTTCATCTCATATTGCTGTCTCAACTCAAAACAATACATCTTAAATTATTTATTTTTGAGATTAAAATAAAATTGTATTATTCCCCCCCTTCTCTTTACTCCTTCCAAGCCCTCTCATATGTCCCTTCTTGCTCTTTATCATATTCATGGCCTCTTTTTCATTAACTGTTGATATATTTCCCATTACTTGTTATATGTTTTCAGGTGCTGGGTAACAAATTGATATGTTCTTCCTTGAGGAAGACTGTCTTCCTCTCAGCATTCCTCAGTTGCCTGTAGTTCTCTGTGTAGGGTTGAGGCCCTCTGGGCTTTCCTCTGTCCACCTAAGCATACTATTGTTGTTGTCCTTGATCAACTCACAAAGGATACATTTTAAGTTATTATGCTCCACTGTTTTCTATAAAGCTTATGCTCCTAATCTTCTGCCCCTAACACTACTGTCACTCACTTCTGAGCAACATCTTATCTTTAGACATTTCATGGCCTCCTCTAATGTCTGACCTCCCTCCAAGTTCCGCCTGAAGAATTCTGTACCCTCTAAACTCCCCCACCCCAGCCATTTCCTCCCACAGCTTCCATCCTGGATCCATGATTTACCTGAAGCAAATCCCAAGATCACCACAGCCATCAGCCAGCAAAACCGCATCAAGTCACCAAAAATCATCTGTGGAGAGGAGGAGGCAGAGAACACCACACTTTCAGAGCACTTACCAATCTGACACCAGCAAATCTAACCCCCAAAGTCTGATGGCTCCATGCAGCAAGATGAGTTGGTGAACTACAACATGCTGGCTAAATCTACTTGCCCTGTCTTGGTGAGGATATTAAGCTAAGGATGATCTTTAAGCTCGTAAGAGGATTTTATTTAAAAAAAAAATTAGAGGAACATATGACAAGAACTATGTAGGGTTCATAACACCTAAAATATGTACTATCCAGTCCTCTAGAAAAGTGTTTGCTTAACCTTGGTCTAGGGATCTTTATTAGTAAGCATGGGGGAGGCACTGACCTTCTGGATCATGATGGTGAAGGGACCCAGCATTTGGAATCCTCTGGCAAAGTACATAACATTGCACCAACCCAACACCAGAGCAAAGGACATAGGCACCACCTCCCCATCTGTATTGGTGAGCCGCATCACCATGGTCACCAGCACCATGAAGGCATAAGTGATCCTGAGTGGGAAAAAAGGGGGAAAATGAGAAAAAAAAAACACCTCAGGTTTATCCTGGGGACCTATAAACAAGAGTACAGCTGTGACAGACCCCATCCCATCAGATTCAGCCCCAACATACTCAGTACCCTGCGGTTACACATCACAGAGGGAACTCAGAGCTAAGGGAAAGGAGGCCAGTAAAAGTCCTAGTGAGATGAAGGAAGGGAGTGGGATGAAGAAGACACTCACATGATGACATGGAATGGCCCCCCAAGGATGGTATGCCCAAAGAATCGAGTGACCCCCAATCTGAAGATGTCGGGAATCTGGAAAGAAGTCAGGGAGACATAAAGGCTCTTGAAGACCAGACTGCGGGCTGGGCCCTGGGGCAGACAGCCTCCACCAGGATCCTATCCACACCTTACCTCCACCAGCAGGATGATCACAGCCCCAATGATGCTCACCAGCTCCCCCACCAGCCGTAGGTCATCCTTGGGGGTCACATAGGCCTCCTAGGGAGGAAAGATATTGGTAAATTGCCTGTCTCTGTCCTGTATATCAGTTCCCAAGGCCACTTGCTCTTTCAGAATCTTTCTAGACCACCAGATTCAGCTAGTCTCTAACTCTGCTCCTAGGGTAAGAATGTATGCGTGTTTCTGTGTGTGGGGTTGTATTTGTGCCCCACTTCTCAGAGATCTAGGCGAGAAGTGAAATCCTGGTGTGGAGTCAGGAAAGTGGGACATCACTGTGAAGAGACAATTCCTAACGTACTTTCTGTCCCTACCAGGGAGTCACCTGAAGGAGTTTCTGCTGCAGGAGGGTGTTGTCCCGGGGATTGGTGCGGTTAGTGATCCTGGGCTTGAGGGGGCGGTAGACACAGCACATGGTAAAGCAGATGATGTACAGCACGTAGATGGCACCCAGCATGCAGAAGTAGGGCCGCCCGTACCTCTTCCACTTGAGGCTCACCAGCTCCTTCACAGGCGTCTGGTCCAGAATCTGGCGGGCCTGCACCAGAAGGAGTAGAATGGTATCTCCAAGACCCCGCCACCCCTCACCAGGGCCTGATTTGGGAAGACTCTCTACCTCACGCTTCTTGGTAGTAACAATAAGTTCCAGCAGGGATTGATCATTCCCTGAAGAGTCGATCTCAGTGAGGTCATAAAGAGTGGACGTCAATGGCCCGTAGGTCCACTGGATGTGCTTCCGCTTCTGCATCAGGTGTTGGAACATCTGGAAGGGAGTGGAGATGGTCATGATCCCGAGCCGAAGGGAGCGGCACAGCCCAGGAGAGAAAGACTGCAAAAGGTGTTGGCCTTCTTGTAGACCACAGCCTTTGGAAGACAAAAGAACTCGTGTCCCACAGGATCCTAGATTTATCCTGCCTCAAGACTCATTCCAGAACCTGGAGATATGGGGAAATTTGCAGGTCACTCTTCGGGGAAGGACAAGTGGACTTGGGCATTGCAAAAAATCTCAGGATGAGGTCTAGACTACATGAATTCCCAGTACTTCAGTCAGAGGAAACAGGCAAAGAGAAAAAAATGGACCAGTGACATGAAGGACATAGGTTGATGCAGATCGGAATTAGAGCTGAGAACGGGACCTAAGCCCTATAGGTGGATTGAGTTCTCTTTGTTCCTAGCAATGTAAAATGGAGGTCATTAAAAACACCTTAGGGCGTGGATCTCACCACAGTGTTGCCTTCCACCCCAGCCAGCTTGAAGGGGGTGAGTCCTTGGTTGTTGGGCACAAGTTCCAGGGACTTCAGGTGGTCTCCCCCATCATAGGACAGTAACAGGTTGTACATCTGGCAGGCAAAGGTTTTGTTGGGCTGCAAGATGAGTATGTGCAGTACTGTGTTTCCTGGGGAAGACAGAGGTTGCCATCAGGTTCCCTGATGACTCACTCCCCATCCCAGTGTTCTCTCTCTCTCTCTCTCTCTCTCTCTCTCTCTCTCTCTCTCTCTCTCTCTCACACACACACACACACACACACACACACACAGCATCCAGTACTTTCTCTCATCCCCACTCTTACCCAGGGAGTCCTGGGCCCGGATGTCAGCTCCATGTTCAATGAGCAGCCTAACAATCTCCTCGCTGCCCACACAGGCAGCAAAGGACAAAGGGTGCTCTCCTGTGGACACAAAGAGATATGTGACAAAGAGACAGCATGATCAGAAGAGGAGAGGGATAGTTGGCCTCCAAGCCTACAACTGCCTCCTCCTCCCCTATCTCAGCTTATGGCTTGGGATAACTTGCGCAGCAGAAACCTCAGGAATGGACAGTCCAGAGAGTAATGGAGGGAATTGGCCTCTGACTCTAAGTCTTAGAAGCACCGCCCTCCCGGCCTCCCAGAAGGACCTAAAGCGTCCTCCTTAGCTCCCCTACTCCATTGCTTCACTTTCCACCTCTGAGCCTGGCCCTGGAACTCACCATAGTAGATGAGGTTGTGGGGACTGCGGTGGAAGGCGGAGCCTGTAGCTCTGGCGGAGACACTGGCCCCTCTGGCAAGCAGGGCACAGACCAGATTCACATTCTGGTTCATGACTGCGATGTGCAATGGAGTCTGACCTGGCCCAGAGAGAGCTGGAGGTCACATATCTGTTCCCAGGACCCTGAAGGAATCTCTCTCACATGTCCCCATAGTTTCCTTTGTGTGGCCATCTTGGATGGACGTTAAATGGTGTGTTAAAGGGTGTTAACAATGGGTGTTAAAGGTTCCCAGTAGATTCTTTTGTTCCCTCCATCCAACTCTGCCCCTTCCCTGGGTCTCTGGAAGATTAGGGACCAGATGTAATGACTTGTCATCAGTACTTAGAAAAAGGACAACTTGTGGAATAATAATAAAGATTAGGAATCTTCAGATAACTTCTCTGGTTCCCCGAATTATCTATCTAAGATTGCTAGACCATCCATCTTAGGGCCTCACCTTCATATAGCTCAGAGGTCATGGGCTCAAAGACCAGCTCTGGGGCAGCCTCCATCAGCACCATGGCAGCCTCCAGGTTGTCATAGAGGGCTGCTATGTGCAGTGCAGTTTCCCCCATGGCTCCTGGCATTTAGAGGAGGGGAAAAAGGCATATAATGTCTTTGGGGCAGTCAATGGAGAAAAAGCAGACTCTAGGTCTTGTGATCTCTTGGGGAGGCCTGTGAGGTCGGGGACTGACCCACAAGCCATTGCTAGGACTCTGCTCCGTACCTCTCTGGTGCACCTCACATCCTTCAAACTTGAGTAACTTGCTCAGAGCCTGGACATCATTTTCTTTGGCAGCTAGAAGAAGAGGTGACTCCCAGATCCTACCAGGAAATGGGACAAGAAAGTGGTAACAGTAAACATGCCCAGTTGTGGTGCCAGTTATGAAGGCTTCACTCAGATATGTGTCTCTACAGCATGGATGGCAGATGGGTCCACTACAGTGCAAAGGTCACCAACTCTCTTCGCCCTGTTGCTTAGTTCTCCTAAACTGACGTCCAACATTTAGCCTGTGTAAGAGAATGGCCTGACTGGTTTCCTATTCCCTGGTAGTGGGACGAAAACCCCCAGGCCTTTACGTGTATGTGTGTGTGTGTGGTGTGTGTGTGTGTGTGGTGTGTGCCCACGCATGTATATAAACCATCTGTGCCTATCGACAAAGAAAGGAGGATTTTTGTTCAGGCATACACTCACCCCATGATCTGTTCATGCCTGGATGGTCCTATTCTGGACTCAGCGGTGTCCTGAGATTGCCCTGCATGATAAGCCTTGTTTTCTATGTACTGAAGGTATAAAGAGTTCCTCCCTCATATTTGTGGAGGAAGTCAACATGCAGAGACTAGTGGGTTTTCTTCTATTACAAGATGCCTTGCTATTTGACCTTCAATGTGGAACATTTGATTCCTCCACTTTCCTCCTCTTCCTGGCAGTATCTTCAGGACTCAATCTAAAAACAGCAACAGCCCTTGTGAGAAAGCCTGGCTCCAGGCAGTGGTCATTCATTTTACCTCTCTCTCCTCACATCTTAACTTCTGCAATTTTCCTTCTTAAATCAGGAATCCTATAGATGATCAGCATCTCATGCAAATTAATAATAAATTTCAACTCTAATTACCCTTTGACATGAAATGTCCAGGTCTGAAGTTTAGGAAGAGTCCCAATGGATTCTTGTGCAAATGAAAGTTCTGGGAACATCACTCAAGCCAGGAGTCATTGAGTGTGGGCCATGCATGTGAAAATGCTAAAGTAATAAATCCAAGGCAAGCATTGGAATCCCATTCTCTAAAGAGCACTTTTTAAAGCTTAGGAAGTAAAGTCATCCATCATCCTCACACCCTGTCTATAGGGCCTTAGGTGCTACTTTATTTCCACTATTAGTACCTGTGAAGATATAAATGGTGGCCAACAATGACAGATGAGGGGGAAATAGAGAATCTAATTTAGAGAATTCATTTACTGAATTTCACGTGGGTCTGAATGTTCTCATTTCCCCCTTCCATTTCTTCTTGAGTGTACCCAATTTTGAATTCAGAGTCCTCATCACAACTCCAAGTCCCTAGTATTTCCCTATTTATTAACTGATTTTTATGCATTTAGAAAAAATTGTATTCCCTGGCTCTGCAAATCACCTCTCTAGTCTTACTCCAACTAAGAAACATGGTTCTGTTTTTATTGAATTTTTCCTTCAGCTTGGAGCAATTTGGTCTTTCTATATAAATAAAATTATCACATTTATCCATAGATATCTCATTACATGGCATACAAAGGTATCTGGACAAGAGTTCTCATCCTGAATGAGCTGGCAGTGGCAAGAAGCTTACTGCAAAGCTGGGGTTAGGAAAATGATAAAGAGAAGAAAGTGACTTCTATCTCGCACAACCATAACCCCAGCTCCCACATAGGCCCATGGGCAGCAACCAGGTTCAATCAATCATCTAAGACTCTGTCTCCATTTAGTTCTTTCTCCTTTGTTGCTGCAAAAGCTCATTAATTCACATCTTTGCACTCTGGTCCAGGATTAACAAGACATTCTCTTTGTTTCCCTGTACCCTACTTACCCCTAGTCCATCCTTTTTAATGCTGTCAAGACAGTCTTTCTAAATGGCAATGTAGTCACAGCTTACAGAAGGCCGACGGGTCTTTCAATGCCCAAGGATAAGGAACACAGAGGTCCTTCACGGTCTTTATGTAACCATTTTTCCATTCTCTGATCCTCCCCCTCACTCCTTACACCTGGCCTTTCAGTCTCACCACACGCCTCAGCCCCACAGAGCACACCGTTCTTCTTGGGCCTGTGCCCACAAGGCTGCTTCTTCCTGAATCCACTCCCCCAACCAGTGATTGTTCATTGTGCATTCTGCACTTCTGTGCCCAGCAAAATTCCCTACTGTGCTGTGGCTGCTCACTATGATAGCTGTAGAATGGATGAATCAGTAGTGATGCCACGGTGGCTTTACTGCCCCTCTTATTGTCTCTATCTATTACCCCCACCAAGCCAACCTTCAATAAACATATAGCCTAAGTGAAAATTAGTGTTTAGTTTGAAAATACTGCTGAAAAACAAGTTTTCTAGATCCTTCTCCACCACAATGACTCCAGCCATTAGCCCAAAGCTCTCTTACATAGATGTTTTAGAACTAGAATGTAGGGGAAACACAACTTCCTCCAACACACACGCGCGCGCGCGCGCGCGCGCGCACACACACACACACACACACACACACATACACACACACACACACACACCATCACCAACATCACTATTCCCAGAACATTTTTCACTCTTTCCTTTGGTCTTATTTTTATTATAACATCTTGCAGTTTGTGTTGTAAATAGAATATGTTTCTTCCTCTATTCTTGGGAATCACAGAATTTCTTTTTGTTCATGACATGTCTCTGAAGCTGGCAAAGGTTCCCCACAAGCCTCAATTCCCTATGTAATCCTTCTCCTTTTGTCTGCTGCTATCCTAGCAGACCTGTGAAAGACCAAAGACTACCAGATGTAGAGTACAGTTACACGATGCTCAATTAAAATTGAACTTCAGTTACACAACTATTTCAATACTATTTTTTGCATTCTTTGAAAATGTCATGGATTTATACAATGTATTTTGATCATATCCATGCACAACTTCTCCCTTCAATTCTATAAATATATCTATGCAATATTTGGGGACATGTCTACAGTAACAACTTACCCATTATTCATCTAAAAGTCAAATTAAAAGAGGTGCCCTGTGTCTTATCTGACAACTTAGACCACATCCCTGGTAAAGAAACAGCTTATAATCCAACTCAACAATGTTTGTAAGAAATGGCCTCCTCCAGTTGCAAACTCCAGAACTGGAAAAAGGAAGGGTCAAAGAGCTGTTTTCAGTCGACTTTACCACTTGCAGTAACTACATAGGGCCACAAGGTGATAGCAGAGAAAGTCCTAAGTCCCTAAGGTAGTTGTAACAGCTAGGACACAGAACTCACAATCTTTGGTCTCCAAAACAAGAAGTGTAAGGAATACCGAAGAATCTTGTAGATTCTCCAATAGCAACCCATCATGGAAGGTTAAAGAACAACTAAGTACAGGGGATAAAGGGAAGAGACAATCTGAACATCCCATACAGGACACCTGCAAAGAATTATCCCGCTCAACATGTTAACAATGCCAGGGTGGAGATACTCTGATTTACAGGTGCAATTACTCATAACTTATTAAGAGAAAGGGATTCTTCACATAAAAAGAAACTAAAGTTTCATAAAACACTCAAAATATTTTCTAGTAATTAAAACAAGAAAGAAACAAAAAGATGTGGTGAGAGAATAGGAAAAGGAAATAGAAATTATAAAAACATGGAAGGTATTTCCAGGTTCTTCAATATTTTGTTTTACTTGGAAATTAAGTATAAAATTGAGCAGTCTGATTCCATGATGGCTTGGGGAAAATTCAGTAATAGGCTTCTTTGACACAAAACCTAGCATATTTGTTGTTGTTGTTGTTGTTGTTGTTGTTGTTGACAGAGTTAGTGTTCTCTTGTTCAAGGCCAAGATGGTGTCTCCAAATGAGAATCCACGGCTTCCCTCCTTCATGACTTCGCTCCTCTAACCCTCTGCTTCTGATTCTTAGGAACGTATAACTAACTCTATGTGTGCCATGTGCATGAGTCATGTTCTGTCTTTTATTTTGGGAAACAAGGAAGGATCCAAAAAGTTTTAAGGAATGTTCAAATCAGGACAGTAGACGTTGTGCAGAAATGGAGTCTAACCTACTCATGTAACAGATGGAGCCTTAGGGTGAGTACTCAGAAGTGATTTGTCCAACCAGGTCAGAGTCTGAACTGAGACAAGTGCCTCCTTAGCCATTTCTCTGTCCCTGTTCTTTGTGTTGATTAGGGCTAGAAGTGTGTGTGTGGGGGACCTCTGAGGATACACAGAAGTTTCTCTACAGATACTCTTACAGTTGACTATAGGCACTGAGTAGACTGTGAGTGATAATACCATGTGGTTGCCAGGAGCATACATTTTCATTCTGATTGGATTCATTTCTGTTAGGAAGAAGTTCATAGCCCCCCCCCCCCCCATTCTTGTCATCCTCAGTAGTTGCCTTTTTAATGCTATTTTTTTGTCATAATCCCATTTGTTCAATGTGCCTGTCAGTTTCCAAAGTAACATCACTTAGTTGCTTTCCACAGTCATACAATAGCAGCTGAGTAATTCTCTCCATTTTTTCTAAGAAAAAAACTGAGGTGGCAAGGTCAGATACTGCCAGAAGATCACACAGGGTTAAAAGGCAGACCAAGAACATAGCCCCGGGTGCCTACCACTAAATTATGTGGTTCTTCTAGTTTTTATGGCTCTTCCTGATTTTTCTCGGGAGGTGGGGGTCAGGCCCAGAGCAATGACCACAGATGAGAAAGATCAGTCATGTGTGGGAACATGGCATGCACTGGACACTCATGGGCCACCTCCCTCCAGCTGAGACTCCTGGCGATGAGAAGAGGAAGTCACAACCTGGAGAGTGTGCTTATTTCAAGATTTGGAACCAAGCTGTTTCTTAACTCCCTTACACAGGCAAGCACACAGGTACGTATGCATGTGTGTATCAAGGCAAGAACTGAGGTAGGTCAACAGAAGCGTGGCAGAGCTGAGCTTGCACAGAAACTTCACCTCACATCTATTATTTATACAGGTATCTATGTAACCCAACTCAAAAGTCCAGCATGACTCCCTGTCCTCCTGGGGAGTGAAAATGCCTGTACAGGAGGGGTGGGAAGTCAGGTTGGGCAGCCTCTGTGAAGCTCCCAGCACACACCACACTAGCAGAAATCAGATAACAGATAAGACAGTTTCCTTCTCTGCTCTCTCAACACTTGCTTAAACCTTTTCATGACCTTCACCATGCTCACCTTTAACCTAAGTACGGTTATTCTTCCGAGTCGGTAGGACATTGGTTCTAT